>NC_085867.1:53978662-53993662 GCF_034702125.1 Engraulis encrasicolus
AAGGTCCCGAGTATTAACTGTATTGTAAAAAGGGTGAGAGTGAGAGGAGGAGGAGGGGGAGTGGGGTGAACGAGAGGAAAAACTCTACGGGTCATTAATTTGTCTTCTTAGACCAAAGGGCCTGTCAAACGAGCTGAGCTTTGTTTTGAAGTTGATGTGCATTAAGTTTGTTGTTGTCCTGTTTATCTGAAGAAAGTACTAAAGGCAAATGTAGGCGGATGATTTCAATATGGTTAATAAGCTTGTTCTTCAGGTGTATCTCTAATGAGACATGCAGAATGATATGTTTCCATTTTTAAATTTCTGATAAAAAGGTTATAGTTGAAGTGCTAATCTGCTTTGTCTCTTTAATGTCTTTAGGTTTTTGATGGCATTCAATGCCTCAATGGCAGTATTGCCTCTTTAAAAGTGTATGCTAATTAATAATTGAATTCTTCTTAATTATAACTGCTTCAGAGTGGATCAATATGTTTACTATTACTCAATGTTTGCCTAATACAACAAGGGACAAATACATTATGCAAATTAGATTAAAGGAAATACTGACACCACTGATCATATCAAATAAGTCCAAAGAATAGGCCTGCAAAATGCAAATGGTAATGACCTTCAGTAGCAGAAGTGGCTGATTTTGAGTTACTGTCATATATCATATTGAAGCTGTTGTCTGATGATGTGAAGGTTCCAATCACGCAGAGCAATTAAACAACTTGTTTGGTAATTTCAAGATTTTCAGGAAATAAAAAATGATTGTAAGGTCAATTCTCAGAAACAATTGCTTGTTGACAAGCACCGAGCAAGATCCAATTTGATGATTTCTACTGGTCAATGCTCTTTACACATCAACCATTTTTCAATCTCCTTGCTTCATACTGTATGAGGTCATCTCCACATTACTGGACCAGGAAGTGATCCCTGATCCCCCTCACCAAATATAACGTTTTAATTAAAAAATGAAAAATCCTAGCAACGACAGCATACAGACAAACAGCAGGTGTTAGAATAGGGCTGAAGATGTGAGGAGCACAAGAGGAATTGTTTGGTGGACTGTAAGGCTGCACTGCAAGGTCAAAAAGTACAAGAATAGACTTACAAGTTGGCCGAGGTAACTTTAAGGTCATCTGCAGCTCTCACCAAATATTGAGGTTAGTTCTGAAATACTGAAATTCTTCTGGGTTTAAAAAGGAAAATGTATTGTTGCATGAAGTAGGCTATGTATGGTTCCATTATGTAATGCTTTGTCCTTTATATAATCCATATGACTTCCTGGCACGAATAGTTGGCATAACAAGGATGTCTTGTAGGCCTAACTGTTTTCCTAATTCAACCCTCATGCCAGTGAAAACTAAGACAAACAGCAGACAGAAAGATCACATCGTACAGTACCTTGACCCAAATTAGCCACAGACACTGTGGGTGTCAACCTTCAACTTTCATTTCACTGTAAACTGTTGCAGATATTTTTTGTTCTATCCTACAGTTATATACTGTAGGCCTAGGTATATAGCTCTCGGTTTTTAAAAAAACAAAATTCGGCAACATTTTAGAAAAAAATAGACAGACGGATGATGAAATGAAACTTGAAATAGAAAATTGCTGGTCTCATTTGTCTGTCATTACTGTAGTGTATGAATATGTTATTATTGAGGACGGATATCTGCCCTATGAAGGGTAGCGTTCCCTCCATCCCAGGCTCCACTTTCCATCATTCAACACATGTATTTTCATTAGAAACCAAATACAACATCTTCATTCCTACTTATTTCTTTTCATAGCGGACACGGTTTTCTCATCAAGGCCCAGGAAAACACATATTGAGAATGTGGCGGCAGTTAATCTTGAAACACCGTCAAATAGCCAGATATCCTTTTCAGTCGAACCGACATAGCCCAAAGGTATCTGACCTCTTGCTTTATTTCCTCTTTGTCGAAGTTTTACTTTTATATATTCATCTCAATCAATAAAACCTCAGAGATGAAAGCTTGTTTACATTCGCTGCCCTTTAATGTGTCCACAATATTGTTTTTTAATAGATGATAATTGAAGAACATCAAACAGCCCTCACACATGCTTTTCACTAGATGAACCTCCATGCTTGTGTGATTGTGTGATATTCTCTGCCAGCTAAAGAAGCATTTCTCATTCTGCATGGCATTGACCCACTAAGCCACAGCATACAAGATGGCCTGACCACTCTCATCAATAGTCATAATGAAATTAGCAGTCCAGATGGCTATTGAGGGGCATGGGGGTGTTGGGGGGGGGGGGGGGGTTAAGGACAGCCACTTCCTGGGAGTTCACTAACAATGCCTCTTTAGCCCCCATATTGTACTGACAGCGCGGATACGACCATATGATTTAGTCCCTTCGGGGCCTTTCATATTTTAGTGGAAAGAGAGCTAATTATGTTATGGTTTGATCAGTGGAATGGAAGAAATTTAAGACCATATCTATATTTACTGATTTATACATGTGTACATATCCTCTGACCTCTTAGCCCTCCGTCTACCATTTGAAAAAAAAAATCTAGCCTCTTAAACATAAGAAGGGCTTGTATTGCTAGGGGCTACACGTATGAACCCGCACTGGGCCCACACACACACGCAGGCAGGAAGTTGAATCTGGGGTTAGAGTGCCTCAATAGGGCCTATTGTGGGTCGTAGGGGATTAAAAACGGATGAGATCTTCATTATGCAGTATTTGATGGACGGAAATGGGAGATAAACACAGTTAACAGCTTTTGAGGGCTTGAAGAAATGTAGGCCTGTATGTCAAGAATCGCTCTAGGGTATTTGCTCAATCGAAGAAAATTATCAATAAAAATCTGCAGCTAATGAAATATGTATGCCTTAGAATCTGTCAGACATAAATGTTATAAAGAAATGAAAAGATTTTTTTTTCAAAGACAGACATCAAAAAGGCACGTATCAAACTCTTGAAGCCTCAGATCAAAAGTTAATATCTTGGTTTTGCAATGCTGCAAATGTCATGACCTTTGTGACGATCTATTGTAAAAATGTTCAGATCCTTAATTATAGTCTCCTGGCTCATCGGGATGTGTAAGTGATGAGCAATATTTATCCCTGTGATGCAACTGCTTCTGAGGTGACAGCGGTCTCCTGGGCAACACTGACATCTTCTAACATAACAAGTCATACACTATTGGTGTGTCTCTAAAATAACCTGCTGGCTTTATTTGTATTTACCAGTTCATTAGCATCCTAGAGAAAACAACTCACACACAGCATCCAAATTTAGCTGTAAAAAATCACCTTACGTTAGCAGGGATTTAGAAGCGTCGTCAGAGGGAACTTGCGTAGAGAAGCCTCACTTGAACGTGGAAACAAACACAGAGGGATGGAGGGATGGCTTTACGTAAAGCAAGTTGTCTCTGCTCCCCTGCGTGGATCTGCAATATTGTAGGTGTTGTGCCTGGTGAAGAACTCCCAGCATGTGATAATTGAGTTTTAGAGAGCCGCAGATAAAAGGGTGAAGGCGTGGGTGTATTTGTGTTTGTGTGTGGAGGAGTGCTTGTGAGTGTATGTGTGTCCGTGTGCTTGTGCGTAAGTGTGTGCGTGTGTGTGTGCGCGTGTGTGTGTGTGTGTGTGTGTGTGTGTGTGTGTGTGTGTGTGTGTGTGTGTGTGTGTGTGTGTGTGTGTGTGTGTGTGTGCGTGGATGGGTGTGTGTGTGAGAGAGAGAGATGGGGGGGAGAGAGAGAGAGAGAAAGAGAAGGAGAGAGACAGAAAAAGAGAGACAGGGAGAGATAAAAACAGAGAGAGTGTGTGTATGGTGCAAGCGTGTGTGTGTGTGTGTGTGTGTGTGTGTGTGTGTGTGTGTGTGTGTGTGTGTGTGTGTGTGTGTGTGTGTGTGTGTGTGTGTGTGTGTGTGTGTGTGCAATGCCGGGGTGGCCATTATAACTATCGGGACATTTCCCGGCCCAAAATGTGGGTGTGGCCCGTTGGACCATGAGGAAATATTTTTAAATTCAGTATTTTTCTCACTTGGGTTATTCTAAATGCAATGATCACTTGTAGTCTGCATAAATATTCACCATGACAGCGCAGCCACCGGCAGCACCACAGCAGATTATTAAAGTGCTACCATCTAGGCGCCAGAGTCCCTGGAGTCCCTGCAGGCACGGCGAAATGCGCGAAGAAAGGTACACTTTCTATAAATTTGCGTGTAATAGCCAAATTAAATGCATCCCTTTCTACTACCTCAACCACAACAGAAGTCAGCAAAAATGAGGAGTCAGAAACGTATAGGAACAGGACATTGTATGGGTTATAATTCAACTCATCTTTACTTTCTTAATATAATATTTTACGTTTGTGGCAATTGGCGTTATTTGGAAGCGACTTCAGAGCCCAGACATGGCGCGAGCACTGGAGAACCGCCGTGGCGTGTGCTTAACCCGATTTGTATTCTTGAAGAACAGCAAACGAGCGATTAAAAGGGAAAAGAGAGAGAGCGAGAGAGAGAGCGACGAAATGATGAAGCAAAGCGCAGGTAGGATTAAAGAAAGCAAAGGTGAAGTGACAGCTCATGCCATTACTCCCTCCCAAGCATTGCATGGAATGCCTCGCGATAAACAATCTGAATGGTTTGTAATGAACCTTTTGAAAGCTTCAGTTAGTTTGCAAACGTCGGAGGGAATTAGGATGTTAGCCTACTTGACGCAACTCACAATCAGCTCGACAAGTTTTGAATCAATAATGGCCACATTTGGTAGCATGACAGCAGCGCGCAGGTGAATAGGCTCAATAAGAAGTCCAGTAACACAAGTAATAGGATGAGGATCAACAACAATCTTGTCATGCATGTTTGCAAATGAAATGTGAATAAAGCGTTTGGTGATGTGACAGTTGCGACGAGAATGTGAGAGGGGGGATAAATTGATATGATATCTCAGCGGGCGTTACTACTAACGTCTGTGTGCGTCCAAGAATATGCTCAAACAAGGCTACAAATGCAGGGTGACTTCTTGCTGCTATCGGTCTTTTTTAGGCAACCCGACATCGAACAGCTTTGCGCATCAAAGGCGTGTCATCATTGTTTTTTTCCCCAAAGTCAACAGTATTTGTCAACTGTTCTTGGCAACGAAGCAATGATTTGGATAGGCCTTCTGTTCATATTACTGTAAAAGTAGCATTCATTAAAATGGCCATATAATGGGTAGCCTATTTTAAAAGAAATACAATTTAATAAGAATTTAAAAACATGTATTGGGGATATCAATTGTTATTGAATCTGAAATTCATTTTGCATCCCTGAACAAGACTGGTTTAAGTAAGGACAAGACATAGCCTACATGTGGGCCTAACACCACGCGACCATTGCACATTAGTACCATGCATGTGGAGCATCAGACAAACAGAGCATGGAGCCTGACTCCACAGTAAACCACACTCTTATCCACAGATACATGCAAGTTGTTGAGAACTTTTTGTGATGGCAAATGCAGCTTGATTGGTCAAATAAGTCATGTTAAAATACAAATGTAGCTTTTCTTTTTTTGTTGTCATAGCCTATTTGTTTCAATTTGAATTAGCCCGCACTTTGTAAAGTTAAGGTTTTCTGTTAACTTGACAACATACTCTACTTTAACATGAGTGCAATAAAATGCATTGTGAGCGATTTTCCATGTCAAAGTGGCCTAGATGTGAATTAAAATCCCGGCCTGATTACAGGGCCCACTCCGGGCCTGTGTGTGTGTGTGTGTGTGAGTATACTTCCTTCTTTCATCAACATTGTGTCATCAGATAGCTGTTATGTTGTTATAGTTAAGGTTCACATTGTTGGCAAACATCTTTTTTTTAAATGAAAACATACAGTTAAATACAGGCCTAAGTACAGAGTAATCCAAGTTGTTTCTCCAGTCTAATTACTTAGTCTTCTTATTGTGCGTGCGTGCGTGCGTGCGTGCGTGCGTGCGTGCGTGCGTGCATGTTTGTTGATCATGTGACTTGATCATTCTTTTGATTCGGCTTGAAAATGAATTGGAAGTTAGTGATAATGAAATCAAATGGCAAAAATGGCAGAGTACAACAGCAATGGAAAATATCTAATTGTCCCATTTTTCTGCACAGATATTGTGAATTGTGAGTAAGAGTCCTATAATATTGTGACATTGTTATGTCATTATAGTGGTATATACTGAATAATCATGCTGTATATTAGCGAGAGGATGTTTTGATTTTCAAATAGGATTTATGAGGAAGCCCATGAAATTATGTTACTTAAATTCATAATATTTTAGAGTTCTGTCTGACATGAAGCTGTATATATTACAACAAATGAATTACATGTGTTACATGTGTCTGTTCCATGTAGACCTAAGCCAGTAACAATGACATAATGATTTATGAAGGTTGTGGAAAGGTTGTGGACTGTTGAGTCTTTGCAATAAATTGTCTCTTCCTTGTATTTTCACTCATTGTTTACATTCTCCATATGATGTTAAGTGTTTCAGACATGTTGCCTTTAGTACTGACTTTAGTTTGCAAAATAATTTAAACATTGCTGGTTTTATATTACCTTATGCAACTTTCCTACGCTTCCACTTGTCCAAATAAAGGATTTCTTTTTCATCAGCTAGCCATGTACTAATGACACAAAACACTTTCACACTTGTCACAGCCTCTGAGAACACTCATCCCCTGAAGTGGCACACATTGGCCAGTGGTGGAGAGGAGAGAACATGTATTAGCACTATTTTTATATTTATGAACTATATTCACAGGGGAAAAAACATGGTGTGCGTATGTGTGACTAGACGACTGTATATATTTGTGTCAGCAGCGGTCAAAGACATGATTGATTGTCATGTAACTCTTTCCAGTCTGCACTTACAAATCCGTAAATACCCTAAATACATGAAGTAGGGTACAGCAAATGAGGCATGTGAAGAATTGAAGACAGCAGGACATCTGAGGTAACCGAAAGCAAACTCAGAGGGCCAACGATCTCCCCATAGAGACAGAGAGAGAGAGAGAGAGAGAGAGAGAGAGAGAGAGAGAGAGAGAGAGAGAGAGAAAGAAAGGAAGAAAGAAAGAAAGAAAGACTCCTCCACTCCCCAGGATTCTAAAATAGACGGCATGTGCATCTAGAAGCCCATCAGGGTGGGGGTCAGGAGATGAGAGGCCACGCAACGCTCTCAGCACAACAGCCTGCTGCCTGCCTGGAAAGTTAGCAGGGAACCGAGAGACGATGAGGGCCTCGTCAAAATAAATGAAATAAAATAAAATAAGATATATAAAAATAAGGAGGGGTAGAAAAATGAATACATGGCACAGAAATATAGAGAGGCTGACATAAAGTGGTTTTAAGGCATGACAGTAAGCGGACGTGAACTTAGAGCAATAGTGTGTGACCTCGCTATCCACAACACACCCTTGTTTCTCCTTTTCAGCGGCTTTTGCATAGGTTATACAAGGACACAATTTTATATTTTGATAGTTACATTGATGATGGTCAGAATGGAATCGAAACCCATTTGCAATGTATTAGCACTGGAATTACATAGGAATGGTTTAACAAATTAATGAAGGAAATTAAAGGGGTTTGAGTGGTGTGTTCTTTATACAGTACACTGAACACTCTCGGGAACACATGTTTTATTGACATAGGCTAAACACAGTGATTTTTTAATCAAGTGGGTAGCTCTTTTGAGAGTGGATGATGCTGATAGGAGGCACTTTTGTTCAAGTACACAGAAATATATAAAAAGCACAAAACCACAGATCAGATAAAACACATGATAAACACAATATCAATTTTATTTGCTGGGACAGCACACATTATTGTGAAAGCCTTGGCAAGAGCACGGGGTACCTAGTAAAGAAACAGTCTTTGGCAGATGTTACAGTCATCATCAAGTCAAAAAGATATGATTTAACAGACACTGTCATGTGTATATTTTGCACTCTGATGTTGTTATGGAGGCAAGTGGTGGACTTCCAAGCCTGCCTGGATTGACTGTGAAATCTCACATCAGCTACAGGATTGGGCCTGTTGGTCACGTAGAGCAAATGGCACATAAGAGGGAAATCTGGCGGACAACTGGTGATATGAAATGTTTCTTATCACTAGGTTTGCTTTTTTCACAATAATGCATTAGTATTCCGTGACAAAAATTCATTAATTTCAATCACATGCTAAAATACGGCCCTATACCTACTATGCGGTCGACCCGGGTTCGGTTCCCGGCCTGCGTTCTTCGTCGGCCCTTCCCCGTCTCTCTCTCCCAACTCGTATCCTGTCTCTGCTTCACTGTCCTGTTTGATACACATCAATTAAGTCTTGTAAAGCCCCAAAAAATTCATAAAATAAATGCTGAAATATTTGTATAAAGCGTGGTCATGCTGTTCATATATGCTAGTTTGCCAATAATCATGATAATTGTTGTAATTTCAAACATTACAGTAAACTGGTCTTTCTCTCAAAAAGTGAACAGCCCCGCCATCTGCACAACGAGGCCATGAGCACTAAGTCATCATAATAATAACTATTTATCATCAGTCTATCATCATAAATGTCTAATTGTCTACTTGATTAAAAATAACGTGAAAGGGTTACTCAATTATTTCTGCTTCTTATTTACGCATTTTTATTTTTGTAAGGTTCAGATGAGAAGTCATTGAAGTAATTGAAAAGAAATAAATACATACGAAGATGGGAGATTGTAAGGTGAGAGGGGGAAAGAGCTGTGTTGCCAAGAAACCAGAAAGCTCTGACCTTTGAGTCAGCAGGGCCTCTTTCATTTGGATTATGGACACACCATATGCAAACACACACACACACACACACACACACACACACACACACACACACACACACACACACACACACACACACACACACACACACACACACACACACACACACACACACACACACACACACACACACACGTGAACCTTAACTATAACAACATAACAGCTATCTGATGACACAATGGTGATGTATGGAGGAAGGATATTTTTTATTCCACATGTAACCCTCTTACATGAGCAGAGAGCAATAACATAAAGTGCTGAAACAGAATTCTGAAAGTGCCTTTCAGTTTCACACATACACACGCTCACTCTCTCTCTCTCTCTCTCTCTCTCTCTCTCTCTCTCTCTCTCTCTCTCTCTCTCTTCCTCTCTCTCTCTCTCTCTCTCACAGACACACACACACACACACGCACACACACACACACACACACACACACACACACACACACACACACACACACACACACACACACACACACACTTACGAACAAGCACACACACACACACAATTAGATGTCCATTTCATGACATGATTGTAGATGTCCGTTTAATTTCTTTGGAATTCTTCTTGGCTGTGATGATCCTTCCAAATGCTGAGAATCTTGTTCAGACTGCTTCTTGCAAGTTGCATTGGGGCACACACACACACACACACACACACACATACACAACACACACTAACACACACACACACACGCACACACACACACGCACACACACACACACACACACACACACACACACACACACACACACACACACACACACACACACACACACACACACACAGATGTCACAGCAGCAGCATTAGCAAGGTGAGGATCCTCAACCCACACATCGCCGCATCCTCTTCACCTCAAGACCACCGGCAGCTTCTGTTGTGCTGAGCCGTGGGCGAGCAGCGAGCGCAGTGCAGGACCGACAGGTCAGCCCTCCGCCTCACTCAGATCATACACACCAGCACACCAGCACAGCAGCACACAGGGCTATTGACCACCCCCGTCAGTCTTACTATAGTCGCTCATTTCAACTCTGATAGAATAATAGCTGTCAGTGAGCTTTCAAATGGCAGCCATTTAAAACCAGGTATTGAGCATAACGGTAAAAAGCACTAAGACGTGCATAATGTTGCACTGCAGGTATGTTATGAAGGGAATTCAACACTTAATCCTCTTTAGAGCGTCTTGTATTAAGCTAAGCTTTGCAAATTACTGTTTACAACAACAAAATAATGTTTACTAATAACAGTCGCTCATTTCAAGTCTGAAAAATACAAGGGTAAGTTGTATAAACTGTTACGCCAGCTGAGCTTTCTAATGAAAACAATTTCAAAGCCCAAGTTCCTGGCGCACAGGGGTAAAAGCAATAGGATATATGTGTGTTGCATGGCATGTTTTGTGTTATATGTTATACGGTAATAGAAATTCAGTACTTCATTGTCTTCTTTAGAGTGCCTCCCGTGAACCGTCATGACAGCTGAGCTTTGCAATATCAGCACATTTCTGTCAAAGCAAGTAGGCCTATATTGAGCAGAGGTAAAATACCTTCTGTATGGTGCAAACTCTAACATATTGTTTTATGTGTATTTTATTTATTATTTTTTGTTGGCTTTACATCATTATTCTATTGTATTTTATTTTATTTTAATGTCAGGGACTACATATGCAAACTAGCCTATGGCTAACCCTGGTACAGTGCATTAAATGGAAACATTTATGTTTTACTGTAATGGCACATGGTCACAATAAACTGGATTGAATTGAATTGAAACATGAATGTAATGTGTTGGTAGTGTGTTATCATGGAAGTTCCACAATTCATTTTTTAAAGCATAATCCTCCTTCAATTTGAATATTTCTTGGAGCACATTGTTGATGAAGGCATGAAAGGTTAATGACTGAGATGCTATAAATGCAATCAATAGATCAGATAATTCCTTGCCAGCGCTGCAAATCGCCTATAGCAATGCAAGATTGTAAAGAGAATTTAAGAAGAAGAAAAAAGAGGGACTAGGTGAAAAGTGCAAAATCAACTATGGTTGCATGGTGGGTGACTCCCCCTCTTGCAAAAACAAGGGTTTCTTGTATTAAAAATGAAAAATATTCCTTCTATATAGTTCAAGGGGTCTGTTTTTGTATAAAACCTAATTTATTCCAACCATATGGACATCCCACACACTCGCACCGTTTTTGTGAGCTGTTGCAAAAAAGCCCCGTTTTCTCTCCATCTCTATGTCTTTCTTTCTTTGCTGAGAACTTTCCAGAAACTTTTTTCTTTCCATCTTCCCTGGAGAGGCAGGGAAAGAGTGACTTTTTACCGAGCTGCAGCACCCACATTAGCGACGTAACAGAGGACGTGGCGACTTACCGACCCCTTGTTCCTTGGCGAGAGAGAGAGAGAGAGAGAGAGAGAGAGAGAGAGAGAGAGAGAGAGAGAGAGAGAGAGAGAGAGAGAGAGAGGGGCCTTTCTTGAGCCACATAGTGGTGACAGCCTCTCCAAACAAGAAGACGAAACGAGAGGGGGACAAGAGCGTGTTCATTTTCCAGCCACGGTCAACAAGTCAGATTGGTCACAGCAAACGTGCACTGACATCCCTCGGCCTGCACCTGTCCGTCCTCCCAGTTTCGTGGACGATGCGACTACACACACATGCACATGCACACACATGCACACACACACATGCGGCCGGAACATGATTCTACTCGACTGCCAGCACCTTATGTAACCCTGTGTCTCTCTCTCTCTCTCTCTCTCTCTCTCTCTCCCTCTCTCTCTCTCTCTCCTCTCTCTCTCTCTCTCTCTCTCTCTCTCCCTCTCTCTCTCTCTCTCTCTCTCTCTCTCTCTCACACACACACACACACACACACACACACACACACACACACACACACACACACGCGCGCGCACACACACACACACACACACACACACACACACACACACACACACACACACACACACACACACACACACCATGGCAGACATGGACAGCCTGAAACAATTGAAAAGGTAGGTCAGTGCAACAGACAGAACAGTTTGTTTTACTTCAGAAATGTATTTATTTTTTATAAGAAGAACAAATGTGAAGTGAATTGAGGGGAAAGTTGAAATAGTACAAGAAGAAGTCAAGGGTCTTCTTAGTTGGCACTGCACAGTGTTCATGAACACAGTTTAAAATGCATGTTCTTTGTATGGTTTATATAGTACGTTGTATGTTATATGTTTACATGCTTTATGTTGTGTGGCCCATGTATCAGTTCAAACTAGAGCCCCAGACTCAGGCCACACAGTTCACGCTACACAAATGTAAATAAAGTGATGTCATTCAAGAATAAAACAAGGCAGGCAATGTCTGCATATACCACACACTGCTCGTTGTTCCCCATAGACCCAGTCACCAGCTGACTCTCCTCTACACTCGAGTAACTCTCCTCTACCTCTCCTCTTCTCTCCTCTTCTCTCCTCTCCAACCCCAAGAACTGTGTGAGCTATCTCTGTGTTTCGCACAATACGGTGCCAGCCGGGCTGAGTCACCAGGCCATCAGCTAATAGACATCTTATTCTATTACCCACTGTGATGTCATCAGCTGTAGTCGTAGCCAGCCAGCTCACCTTTCTCCAGAGGCTGCTGTGCTCTGTGTGTGTGTGTGTGTGTGTGTGTGTGTGTGTGTGTGTGTGTGTGTGTGTGTGTGTGTGTGTGTGTGTGTGTGTGTGTGTGTGTGTGTGTGTGTGTGTGTGTGTGTGTGTGTGTGTGTGTTTTTGTGTGTGTGTGTGTGCATGTGCGTGTGTGTGTGTGTGCGCGTGTGCGTGTGTGTGTGTGTGTGTGCGTGCGTGTTTGCAGGCACCAGACAGGCAGACACAGCCTAGTCACTGTTGTGCCATGCAGCAGCCTACACAGTTATGGAGTCACTCACAAGAGGGACTCCTGCTAGTGTTGCCATGGTCTAGAGGTCCGGCTTCCCCCACGAGCAACGGTGTGGTAGACCGCGTGCGGACTGCTGTTTTGTAGGCCTGAGCAGGTGCCCTGGTTTACAAGAAACGCCATATTGCAATTGCTGGAAGTGAGGTCGACCACATCAGCGAAGCACAACTGCGAAGTTAGCAACCACAGCAGCCTACACACTTCTCTGCTGCGAGGCCTATTTACGGGCCAGACCAGCGTGGGGTTTTACATCGAAACTGTCGGGGGTAGCAGGAGAGCCCGAAGCTCAAAGGGCGCTGAAAGATCCAGAGGCCCACGCTTTACAAGCACTACCATTATGTAATATTAGTACAACACTGTTTCTTGGACTCTGGAAAACACGGCAATGCAGTATAAAACAAGCCGTGCTATTTTCATGATGGTTTACAATTAGTCGACCAACATTTAAAATTAAATAGTCTTTTCTAGTCCAAAGGGCTTCCAAATACCACAAGCTATCAAAATCACAATCTGCACAATGTGTGTTCGAATTTGCATAATTAATTTCATAAAAGGTTCAAGAGCTGTTGGCTTGAATGCTTGACCCATTAAGTAAATGCTTTTCCACTCACTTATTAATTTAGTTCTCAGCCCGCTGCCATAGACATCACATGGAAAAGATGCACATCATTCAACGCCACTGAGCGAAAAGCAGTCATTTCTATCAAAAATAATATATTCCAAATGCATCCACAATTTTTAAATACACGGCATTGACTCTGTGCACTCTAGATGCAGACCATTGCAGACTTGCCTCGATGTTTACGTTGGCTAAACTGATTCTCTTCCCCTCACTTGTTCATTTTGTTTCCGCCACTGCACCAATGAGCAAAAAGCAGTCATTTCCATCACAAGTACCATATTCAGGCCGCATTCAAAAAATGCATCCATAAAAGATCCCGTTGACCTTGTGTCCCGCACTGCAGTTGCAGATGTTAGATGCAAAATCAGCATGACGCTAAAGTTGGCTAATGAGATCGGTTACCGCATTAGCCGAGCCGATGCCGATTGCTCTGCTGTGTTTGAATTGGATTTGCTCCATTCTGCCACATTCCAGCGGTGGTGGAGAGGGAGAGGGAGAGGGAGCCAACCACAGGCTTCCAGTCAGCCCCGGGCCATGGGAATACTGAAATGGCCAAGCATCAGTCACATATGATACGATGACATGTCTCTATCTCTTTACTCAAGTGAATTAGCATCGCAGCTTATTTTTTTCATGCTCGTTTTCATGTGTAAACACATCCAGATCTGGCCTCTTAAACTCCCTCTTAACTGTTGGCTCGGTGACAGAAATGGGCTAATGTAAGGCATGTGCGCTCTGAATTTTAAAATAAATGTGCATTGACAAGCAAGTGTTGCCTAGGCTACTCTGATTCTTTTTCACTATCCGAGTATCCTAATTTCATTGACAACTGCTGTAACATATGAAAGTTAGTTTAAAAAAATGCCCAAAGCAAATTTAATAACTTGAAAATTATTTGTATAATTACATAATTCTGAGCACA
The DNA here is from genome assembly GCF_034702125.1 of Engraulis encrasicolus. Classification (NCBI taxonomy): domain Eukaryota; kingdom Metazoa; phylum Chordata; class Actinopteri; order Clupeiformes; family Engraulidae; genus Engraulis; species Engraulis encrasicolus. Next base: position 53,992,906 of record NC_085867.1, read on the forward strand.
AACATTTGTTTAATAAGAATCTAATGTTTGAAATCAACACAATTTCCTGAAGCACATAAGCCTCCAAAACGTAATTAATGTATGATCAAAGTATAGTGAAATGATGAATAAATATTGTATTTTTTCCTACAGCAATTATTAAAAACCATTCCTCATTACACAGCAATCACAGAGATCCTGCCTGTTCTTACTGGTCACCTTCTCATCTGAGCTGTATGTTTGCTTTGCTTAGGTTCTTGTGAAATTGGTGTCCATATATTAACTTACAAACAATAATTTAAACAAATTTGAATTCACAGAGACCTAATAGAAAGCAATATATTGAACTTGTAATGTAAATGCATTAACATTACTGTCCACAAAAGTGTGGGTCATGTAGACCTGATTAAAAAGTGCTTAAACATTAATATGCTTCCCACGACTACAGACCTAGAGCCAGCGAATATCATTTCCTGTGAACGCCATGGCGACAAGGCTCTCGTGCGACTGTCTGAGGGCAGCGGTGTGCATGGCGCCTCAGCACACACCAGAGTACCACACTGACAACAGGAGCAGACAGAACCCGCAAGGCCAGCGCATTGCTACAGGCCTCCCCCCACCCCACCTCTCTCTCTCTCTCTCTCTCTCTCTCTCTCTCTCTCTCTGTCTCTCTCTCCTTCTCTCTCTCTCTCTCTCTCTCTCTCTCTCTCTGTCTTTCTCTCTTGTGCATACGCTCCCTCTCCCTCCCCCCCTCTCTCTCTCTCTCGTTCTACCTCTA
>NC_085867.1:54001162-54011162 GCF_034702125.1 Engraulis encrasicolus
AGTTCTGATTCAAAGGGGATAGTAGTTTCACACTACTTCACATATTCTGATGGGAGCAAGGGGTTGATCCCAAGTGATGGAAAATCCCAGCCACCACTAACCTAGGAGGCATCCCTGCAACTCACTCAGATAAGGTAGTGTGTACACCACAATGTGCAGTATAAAACGCAGTGGTAATTCTACACTTAGAGAGTAGTCTAGGACCATAATACCCTCTAGAACATAAGTGTCAAATTAACACTGCCTTTTGTTAGTTACTGTATGTGTGATAATGAAAGCACCAGGACATTCGTATCAAAATGGAAATCATAGCGTTGTTTCCCTGTCATCCATTTAATTTCTTTTTTTTCAGGGATTGATACATTATGTAATTCCAGAAGGATGGAGGACATTGGGGGTTTGAAGTGTTTGTTCTTTGCATGGATAATTTTAGCCAGTTGCATTGCCTAGACGCACAGATAGAGATAGAGAGAGAGAGAGAGAGAGGGAGAGGCAGAGACAGAGAGAGAGGCAGAGACAGAGACAGAGACAGAGACAGAGAGAGGGGGGGCGTGAGAAAGAGAGTAACAGAAACAGAGAAAGAGAGGCAGGGGGAGAGGGAGAGTGTTCTCAGTCATTCTGAGAGTCTAGGCCCTGAGTGCAAATTCTTTCACATCTCCTAGACCGGGCAGACTGGCAGAAGTTAAAACACCAGCAGTCTGAACAGGAGCGCTTGCTTTGGTCTGAAAAGGCGGACGCAGACAGAGAAATGGATCCCACGACGGTCTTCTCCCGGCAGTTTTTGCATTTTCCCAGAAAATAATCCCTACCCTCGAATTTAGGTTGAGAATAGAAAGGGGGAGAGAAGGATTAGGCCTTTAGATTAACACTCAGAGGGAGAGCATCTGAGAGAGAAGGCCGGGCTGGCTATTTATAGCCATGAAACTCCACAGCGTCTCTGCATCCATCCATACATCTAGAAACTGACTGGGAGCTGTTTGTCCCCTTTCGCCCACACACCCACCACCAGAGTGGGAACACATGGAGACGCCAGAGTGAACCGGTCGGTTTCTCGTGCTTTGATCCATCAAAACAGCAATGGAAGGAGAGAGAGAGAGAGAGAGAGAGAGAGAGAGAGAGAGAGAGAGAGAGAGAGAGAGAGAGAGAGAGAGAGAGAGAGAGAGACAGAGACACAGACAGAGACACAGAGACAGAGACACAGACACAGAGAGAGACAGAGAGAGATGGAGATGGAGATGGAAAGAGGGAAAGAAAGATATAGATGGGAGCAGCAGAAAGAGTAGTGCAAAAAACCACACACTTTTAAATGGGCTCCCTGTCTTCCTCCCCTTGGGCGAAACACTGCCAGGAGATTTGGGCTATGGAACAAGCTGCTTAACCAGGAACTTTCAGGGGTGTGCATGTGCCTGTTCTGGTGCCATACTCAGTGGGTGCCCTAATTCAGCACTGGAACAAATCAAGTGGCCCCCACATCCAACCATTAGAAGGTTTTTTAGACAAGGTTGCCAAGAGCAGCCATGGAACACCAAAAAAGACTCTTAATCCGCTTGATTTTTTTCCCATACTTTCACTATAAACAACACCTTACTTAAAAAATAAAAATGGCCGCAGGTGGTAACGGTTAGTGCTACATGTCACTGTTAAATTCAATTTTTTCCAGCAGTCAAACTCCTGTCCAGGTTCACATCCGTTGGACCAGTCCTTCAAAAAGGCGGCGCGGTCTTTAGGTAAACAGGCTCGATTTTTATTGGCAAAACACCTACGGTGTGTCATCTAAGCCGCTTAATATTTTACTGACTTCTTGCTGAGGAACCAAGTTTTCCCATCGGCACTATACTACTATACAAGATGCAACCTGTGTGGGTATGGCTTTAAAAAGGGAATGGGAAGGCCCTTTACTTCACAACAGCATTTGTTGGAAATAAATACATTTCCTGAAAACCAATTACAGTTAAGATGTGGTTTTAAGAGATTAGGAGATGATACCATTTTTTCGTCTTCCCTTTATGACTGTAGACAAATCAAGAGAAGGCTTTTTGCTGTGGTAATGGGGTAGGCCTATCATGTCTACTGAAAAATTAAATGATTCTTTTTTTCCTTAATCTTGTGTGGCTGCCTGCCCGATCCCTTTTACTCTCTCTCTTTCTTTCTTTCTCTCTCTCTCTCTCTCTTTCTCTCTCTCTCTCTCTCTCTCTCTCTCTCTCTCTCTCTCTCTCTCTCTCTCTCCCTCTCTCTCAGCTGGCCTTAGGCAGATGCCCTAGCTCTCCACCACATGCCCCAACCCTCCCTCTACTGCCCACCTGCTTCATCCCCAACTCCGTCCTCCTCCACCCCAGCCCAGACCTCCTCCTTCTTCCCCTACTCCTCATGAGCAGGCTGCTGCTGAAGGCTTCCTCCTGCACTGCATCACGCATATTTTCCTTCGCCACCAACGCTGAAGACAGAGAAGGCCTGGGCCAGAACATGTCCAGCCGACATCCAATGCCAGGATCTATTTTTATGTTATACTTTGTGAAAGTGCAGGTGATTTTTTTCCCTCTTCAGTTGCTGTTCCTGGCACAACTCTCACCGTTTGCTGTGCTCGCTTGCTTGCTTGCCTATAGCTCAGGCCTTGGGCCCTGCAGAGAGCCTGCAGACAGTGCTTGTCATTGGCGATATAGCGTTCGTTCAAGTGCAATGGTTTTGCATGTGGCGGATGGCGAGGCTGCGGGGGGGATGGGCTGTCTGTGGTGCAGAAAAGTGGAAGCTTCCTCTGGCGGCCTGCGAGGGGATCCTCATTCAAGTGTGAAAGAGGCACTCTGAGATTTAGTCAACAGTGTTTATAATCACATATGAAGTTAATTACTAACCCTCCCCCTTCTTCGGAACTGCAGTCAGGGAGAAACACAGAAAGCTGAGTGTGCTGTACTTACATACATGCAAAGCATGGACATGCTGTACTGTATAGTTGGATGTATCGAAAAGAGATACGTGAGTGTTAATTTTGTCCTTTTTTCTACCTTACAATACGGTCATGACCAAGCTATACCATGGTCCTGCTTCCCTTTTTGGCTTCCTGCATGACAACTCTGTGGGCTGATACATACCTGTAGTACCTGCAGAGGCTTCTCTGAGGGTGACACGCAAAGTAAAGCTGGGCAAAAACTGGCTACAAGACCTCAAAATCATATTAGATTATGACATCGGGTTGCACTAATAGTGACTGTCAATCTTATCTCCAATCGTTAACACAGAGAGACAATACATTCAAGTCATAAATATCATGTAGTTTTAAGATGGGCTCAAACTACACAACTATCGGCACAATTCTTGGCTATTTAATATTGCGACTTGAAATAGGTCGTCAGATATTACTCTGCGATTATGAGCAGGGAGAAGATTGACAGTTGTAATTCTCTTTATGCGTGCTACGCAACCCAACATCGAAATCTGATACGATTTTAAAGTAGTGTAGTTTTAGCCTGGCTTTAGCCCGCCTTAACTTAAGCTGGGCTCAAACTACACAACATTAAAATCGTAACAGATTTTGATGTTGGGTTGCCTAGCACACATAAAGAGAATCACAACGGTCAATATTATCTCCGATCGTAAACATCGAGACAATACCCAACATATTTCGAGTCGTAAATATCAAACAGTGTCATCCAACAATAATTCCCTCCGCGAGGGATGTTATGTTTTCGGTTGCGTTTGTTTGTCTGTTTGTCTGTCTGTCAGAAGGATAACTCAAAAAGTGACATTTTGTGGAGTCGTTGGAAATGACAAAAGGAACAAGTGATTACATTTTGGTGGTCCAGGAATTATTTAAAAGACTCTTCACCATTGCAGGATAGGGACATTTTTGACATTCCAGTTGCTAACTCCACATAAACAAGGCAGAAAGACTTGAAAAACAATTAGGGTGCAACATAGTCAAATGTGTGTAAGTTATATTATAGGCATAGGATTCCACAGCGTGTAGATGTTATAGCATCAGTGACCGCATGGCCTTGCTTCTAGTTATTTATGCATTCACAAGTGAAGTAGGCCTACTCTGAATGAATTGAATTTCAGTTCATTTTTATTTTATTTGCAATGCAAGCACACAAATGTGGTGGGGGTGCAGGCCAGGAGTAACAAAACTCTAACAGCCCTAACTGAAGTAACAGTCCTAGCTGATAGTAAATGGGGGCAAAGTAAGGTTGGGAGGCCAAGGGGGCTTTGCTGCTTCATTAGTTATGCCTACATGCTCACCTGGAGGAGGGGGTGGGGGTGGGGATTGGGTTGAGGGGTCAGTGGCCCCCAGGACCCATGTCAGGTTGCCATGTCAACAGCCTGTCTGATGTGAGCAAGCCCATGGGGAACCCTGAGACAAAAAACTCAAGTGACAGAGCCGGTCTGCAAGCAGGTCAGTCAGACTCTCTGTTTTCATGTTTTTGAAGTAGTTACATGGATTACTTATCTGCAATTTTAAATGTATTTCTCTCATTATTGTGTGAACATGGTTCCCACCTATGCCTGTTGTATACAATGACTGAAAAAAGTTATCTGAAAGTATTACTTCTGGTGTAAGTGTTGTATTTTCTTATACTGTACGTTTGTATAAAACTTTGCATAAAATGTGGCACACAAACACACGCACGCACACGCACGCACGCACGCACGCACGCACACACACACACACACACACACACACACACACACACACACACACACACACACACACACACACACTTTACAGATAGTTGACACTACCACTTATCCGTTTTGGTCAACTCAATCAAACCCAGAACCTGAAAAGACACGGAACAACAGCTCAACAGATGGCTTGTGATTATGTTTAACCATCCATTTATAGATGACAAAAATACAGTGTGGCAAAAACTCTGAACACAGGTGGTATTACTGTCAGTGCTCCAGAGTAATCCAGTGCTTGTTGTTGATGGCGGCAACTGTTTACTCTGCATGTGTCTGTCTGCCTCTGTCAGTGACAGCAACAAGTCAGGCATCACTCACTCACTCTCTCCCTCTCTATTCCTCCATCCATCATCTGTCTGAATGGTGCTGAGAAATCCCTTCACTTTAACCTTAGTCACCCTGTCTTGTCGCTCTAACAGGCACACACGCCCATACACGCGTGCACACACACACACACACACACGCACCGGCACACACACCCACGCACGCACGCACGCACACACCCGCACGTCTGCTGAGGTTCCACCGTAAAAAAAAAAGAAAATAAAAAATCAAGAGAGAAAAAAATATTGTATTTGAGCATTCGCCATGGCATGCTGCGAGAAGAAGAGAAAGCAAGCCAAACAACCCCTCGTGTTGATGAGCGGATTTCGTTCCTAGCGGTGATTCAGTCACACCCACGGAGCATCCGTGTCCCTTAGCCCAGCCAACCAGGCAGCCACGCAACGCAGCTGGTATAGCGCGACCCGTCTTCACAAACACGAAGCGCGCGCTTGTACAGCCGAGGTGTAATCGGTCGCCGGTTTGTTTGTGTTAGCGTTCCGCATCAAATTATCTAGTCTAAAGGGATTTTTCCCCCGCATATGCGCCACTGCAGTATACAAATGTAGTTGTTCTGAAAATACCTTTTTTCCTGATATTTACATATCTTCAAAAAAAGTTTGATGCTGTTTTTTTATTATTATTTAAGGAAAGCTACAGTAAGCTTAAAGTAAGCTCATGTCAGTCAGTAATTTATTCAGGCAAGAAAATAGCATGCATTTCTGTAGACATTCTTAAGTGTTGTATTTGCATTGCTCTCCATTCACCTCGTACATCCACTGTCAGAGGGCCGATTGGTCCTCTGCTACTGTACATGTCTGCCTTTCTCAACCAGATCTCCCCAGCATGTTCGCCTATGAGCACTTCGTAAATCTCCGCTGTGACTTTCCACACAACTTGGTCCTGTCGGGGGGTGGGAGGATTCACTCCGAGTTTTTGAAAGCCAAGAGTGACAGAGAAAGAGCCCCCTTACCATCTCCACCCCATACCCCTACCCCAACCCCGAATTTAACCCCCACCCACCCCTCTGCTCTTCCATCTCCACCCCATACCCACCACCCCCATCCCCTACCCCAACCCCCACCTCCACCCCATACCCCTACCCCCAACCCCTACCCCCAACCCCCATCTCCACCCCATACCCCTACCCCCAACCCCTACCCCAACCCCCATCTCCACCCCTACCCCAACCCCCATCTCCACCCCATACCCCTACCCCAACCCCTACCCCAACCCCCATCTCCACCCCATACCCCTACCCCAACCCCAAACCTAACGCCCACCCACTCCTCTGCTCTTACATAACCCATTCCATATGTGCAGTGCAGCGCCTCAGTACAGTATAACGTCATGTGTTCCAGTGCAGCACATGTCAGGCATTAACTCCTGGCCCAGCTGATCCAGTGAGCCTGATCCTGGGGAGGGAGGGAGTCGCTGTGCATGTAACTTGTACAAGCCTGAACTGTGCAGGCAAGATAAAGGTCCTCGTCAACACAGCCACCTTGAACCCAGCAAAATCCCTTTTGCCATTTTTAGTAGTTCAAGGAAGAGCATGTCCTTTTCTTGTAGTTTATTTCCAGACTTCACAAATGTAATATTTTTTTTCTAAATATTTAACATCACCATCAATTTCTGAACCAAGCAGACAAGAGAAAGGTCATCCTCAACATGGCGACCTTGAACCCAGCACAGTACATTGTAATATTAATTCAACTCTTAAAGATTAGGACCAAATACTCTCTATAGAATGGAGTGTTAGTTTTGTAAGAGTGGAATTAACACTTACAGTACGTCTAAAATGCAGTCTCAATAAAAGTCATACTCCAACATGGCTGAATGGCTTATTAGTAAATGGACTGATGGATTAGCTGGTCCCTTGGGCACACACAGTAAATTTTGCAGTGTGACAAGCAGTTCATTTTTGTAAAAAAAGTGTAACTGGTGGACAGTTAAATTCTATTCTGTAAGTGTCGAATTAACAATGCACAAAAGTTTGTTACAATTTATGTTTATTTCCTCAATTAGGCAATGTTTAAACAAATATATACATGTGAGAGCAGGTATTGTATACTTGAACAGTTCCTTAAGGTTCAGCATGTTAAGCGGAAGAATGTAATATTATATGTTGAAACATGTACATAAACTAATAAGAAACAAATAGTAAAATAAAGTGCTAAAGAAAATTGTATACACAACTCACTGATGGAGGCTTGATAGCCGAAACGCGTTTGCTTTTGGACATGGTGGTAATCTATAAATAAATAATGAGACGTACAGTAGCTTGTGAGTGTGGATTTTTCTTCTTTAAGTTGACACCTTTTATCACGCACCCAAAGACATTAATTTTTTCCAAGCAGTTGAGCGCGTCCTCTGACAAACTTAAAGAAAATTGTATAGAAATATCCATTTACATTTTTGTTTAAAAAAAGAGAAAACATGCTACTTGTTGAATAACAATATCTGTTGGTTGTGAGGCAAAGTAAATACTCTTCTCCTGCAAGAGTGTGTAGGCATTTCGTTTTCGATAAAAAAAACTGCAATATTGAAGGCTTCACGGTTTAAAAATATAAACATAGTTGCTCATCATTAGTCACCAGGAGAGTAGAGGAGGTAGTGCTGTAGTACGAGCATGAAAGGGAGGAAAGCGAGAGACGAGAGGGGAAGGGAGAGACAGTAAAAAGAAGAGAAAGTAGGAGATCAGGGTGGGGGTGGCAGAAAAAAGGAACAGAGAGAGAACAGTGGGAGAGGAAGAGGGGAGGTCAGAGTACATCAGAGGCAGGGGTTGGGGGGGGGGGGGCTCTGTGTGAATTCAGAGACTTCTGAGGTTTGTGATGAGAGCTTAATACTGAACAGACAGCATCCCGTCACTTAAATTGAGTTTGGGCTGCACAGCGTGCGCGCGCGCGCGCGAGAGAAAGAGAGAGCGAGAGAGAGCGAGCGAGAGAGAGAGATGGTTTAGATGATGAGTTAGTGGCAATGAGAAAATGAAAAGGGTGGATGTGGGTATGGTTTTATGGTTATGTTTGTACATTTGCAGGGGAGTGTGTGCATGTGTGCGTGCACGCCTGCGTGCGTGCGTGCCTGTGTGTGTGTGTGTGCCTGTTTGTGTGTGTGCGCGCACGCTCCTTGAATATTACTTTAATTGAATATCAAATTACATTGTTGTTAAAATGTTGACCTATGAGTAATTTATTATAGTATTGTCTATACTTAATATTGAACTAAAACATATTAAAAGTTCTTCTTTTATAGTCCTTATATTTCGTGAATAATTCCATTTTATATGTTCCTGCCTACCAAGTAATGATTGAGGTTTTGACATGGCAGACACAAGACCACTAGTCTTTTTTACTGTAGCCTTAGTAATAGGTATTATGAGTGTTGTATAAAAAAGGCAAAAATATATTAATTACTAATACATTTAAAAATACATTTTCTACTGTATTTTTAATAAATACTCGTACATATACAATTCTCCCTAGCAAGAGATCCTTATTAATCACCTCTTGAACAAATGGGCTTTAACATGTGAGAGAGCATGATGAGCCGCCAGTGACTAACACACGCGCGCACACGCACGCACGCACGCACACGCACACACGCACGCACGCACACACACACACACACACACACACACACACACACACACACACACACACACACACACACACACACACACACACACACACACACACACACACACACACACACTTTACACTCTGCCATCAGCTTCTCATCAGTTCCACTCTTCTCAGAGTGAAATAAATAAATAAATAAATAAATAAATAAATAAATAAATAAACAGTGTTAATGAAAAACAAACTCCTGCATATCTTTTAAAATGAAGCCAGAAATATTGTCCTCTTCTGTCTCCTCCTCCTCCTCCTCCTCCTCCTCCTCCTCCTCCTCCTCCTCTGCGCTGGCCAAATGAGCAGGCTTTAATAGAGTTATGTAACTTTATAAGAATTTTGTCATTTCATAAAGCTCCACCAGCGTTTGAGTGGCTGCGGTGCCTATGGCAACTGGGGGAAAACAGAGCAACAACATGATCTGGCCTGTAATGATTGGAATGGCTGGGATGAAACAGAATCAAGCCAATTAGGAGAGGACTTTTTCTCCAACTCTCTCTCTCTCTCGCTGCAGCGCTCTCCAAGGCTTGAAGAAAAACATAGTGATTGTCTTTTTTAACTTCTCGAAGACAGATTTATTTTATTTTTTGCTTGTGTGTGTGTGTGTGTGTGTGTGTAAAGCAAAGGAATGCTCTCATTTTCTTTCTGTACTCTGAAAAGAACGCTGTACGCTGAAAGAACACGCTCTAGTCTGAAGCTGGGCACGATCCAAATCTCAGCGACCCCCCTTTTCAGACAAACGGGTCCTGTCAGGACGACATCATCATGTCATGAAGTCATTTGTTACCATGCGGAGGAAAAAACCCTCCTGTTTGGTGCCAGGCAACACAGCTGCCTATAATATAGGCTAGAGCACTCCCCCAGTTCTATAGTAGCACCTGCAATGCACACACAGATTACATCACAAGCCTGGAGGTTCAGGTGGAAGGAAACATTACCATGGCATCTGTGGAGGTGGAGGACATGAGAGGACATGATCTGCATGTGTTGCTGGAAAACAGGCGCCGCACTGTTGTGTGTTTTCTCACTTTCACAACACACACCTAAAGCAGACAGCATGTAAAGTAAACATAGCCTTTACGAGGCACTTGAGACATTTTATGGAGACAATGCAATGCTCCATATAGTCCAGGGTATACATACAGTATACACACTCCAAACTCACCCTGCCGAGGAAAAGTTGTTTGTACTTGGCATGTTGCTGCATAACACATTCATAGCAGCTGTTATACACTTTGCATGAAGGATTCATGACTGTTTCGTAAGACATTCATAGCAAACCTTTCATAAACTTGGAAGACAAAAAGGCAGCAACTTGTCAAAATCTAAGCTTCATCTAATCTCCTCATCTAACCCATAATGCTGCTTTGTTT
>NC_085867.1:54018662-54031162 GCF_034702125.1 Engraulis encrasicolus
GAGCTCCTAAACCCACTTTCAAAAACATAACAGAAACCGGCAAAAACACGCTCCACCCCTAGACCCCTGTGATGTGGCTGGAAGAGTTTGTTTAACACTTCCACTCCCATCGTCACATTTCAGCACATTTGCTTTGCCCTCGGTGCCTTTTGCCCCTAAATAATGCCCAGGTCAGTCAGACATCTCTCAAGAGGTCTCAGGTCTCTTCCCCCCATTGCTCCCAGTTACGCTGCTGTTGCTATAGCGAGGTTCAGCGGGCGTGCGAGGCAGGCAGCTGTGTAGAGAGGAGAGAGAGAGAGAGAGAGAGAGAGAGAGAGAGAGAGAGAGAGAGAGAGAGAGAGAGAGAGAGAGGGAGAGAGGGAAAGAGAGAGGGATAGCTGAGAGGAGACACTGTGGCTAGCAGTGAAGCAGAGTGAAGTGAAGTCCATGGCATCATGTCTTATTTATTGGTGTAAATATGACTAAGGTGAGCTGGGCTGGTGATTCAGCAGGTGTGAGAGAGAGATTGCTTTCAGAGCCATCTGCGGAGGGAGGATTCTCTCGAGTGGGAGTGCACTCACTAGTCATTGCAAGCAGAGGTGTACTGCACTGTGGGGGCCCTTCACCTACTCGCTGGCAGAAGCACACACATACACACACACACACACACACACACACACACACACACACACACACACACACACACACACACACACACACACACACACACACACACACACACACACACACACACACACACACACACACACACACACACAGGCCTTCTCATCGAGTCTCCAGGGATGGTCGATTGGTTGCTTGGTTGTTGTTGTAGTTGGTGTGTGTGTGTGTGTGTGTGTGTGTGTGTGTGTGTGTGTGTGTGTGTGTGTGTGTGTGTGTGTGTGTGTGTGTGTGTGTGTGTGTGTGTGTGTGTGTGTGTGTGAGTTGGAGAGTTGAATAATAGACTGAAAGAGAGAACTCTGACAGTACAGTGTGTGTAGTGTAGTGTAGTGTAAAGTGTATTTCTTTACAATTACTCAGTGGAGAGGCATGATTCATCACACTACTCACGGTGAAAGAAGTGACTGTGTGTGTGTGTGTGTGTGTGTGTGTGTGTGTGTGTGTGTGTGTGTGTGTGTGTGTGTGTGTGTGTGTGTGTGTGTGTGTGTGTGTGTGTGTGTGTGTCTGTGTCTGTGTGTGTGTGTGTGTGTGTGTGTGTGTGTGTGTGTGTGTGTGTGTGTGTGTGTGTGTGTGTGTGTGTGAGTTGGAGAGTTGAATAATAGACTGAAAGAGAGAACTCTGCCAGTTATGTGTTTGCTTTTGCTCCATCCTTTTTCCCTTTCACCTTTCAGTTCTCGCTCTTTTACACACATATGTCTGTCAGAAACACACTTTCTACCATGGATAAGATGATACATGATACATGGATAAGATGATATGTGTCCATACATACAATATAGGCACATTAAAGGAGCACTGTGCAACATTCATCAATGTAAGTCAACCGATGTTGAAATAAGTCAATGATATGTGAATGTCTGTGTGCAGAAAACCACTTTTGCAAAAGTTGGTCTAGCACCCGACGCCGACACAAAGTCACAAACATTTTGAGGTTGTGCCATTACAGAACCTTTCAGTGTCAGAATGCAAGATGGTGGATATTCGTGAGAAATGGCTGAAGAACGCTTCATGGAGCTTTCATTTACAAATTGCCTGTCTGAAAACATAGTTCCCATTCCAAGGGCATGTAGCATGCAGCATCTTCTGTAGCCTGTACCCGGTGCTCATTGCTGATTGAAGCAGCATTGTCTCCGGTTGGGGAACCAGATGTCCTCCATGGGGTTGCTCAAGTGCCAAGAGCCTGGTCGTTGGTCTAGAGCAGGTGTCACCAACGTTGTGCCCACGGGCGCCAGGTAGCCCTCCAGGAGCTTCTGAGGTGCCCACCAAGGATGTTCATAAACAGTGACGACTACCAGATTTTAGTCACAGTTAATGCTTTTCTTGATTTAAATACCTGTATGAGATTATTTATTCTGTACAACCTATAAACAAATTATCATTCAATAATAGTGTGATTTGAGAATGATGCCAAGACATCAGTAGAGGATTTTGAACAAAAGTAGCCCTCAGGTAGCCCTCAGTAGCCCTCGGGTAGCCCTCAGTAGCCCTCGGGTAGCCCTCAGTAGCCCTCAGACACAGAAAGGTTGGAGACCCCTGGTCTAGAGGGGTACACGAAGAAGCTGGTTCCGGAGTAAACCAGATTAAGTTAACAGTAACAGATAAATAGCCTAATAGAAGAGCCTGTAGAAAACGAGGACTCCAGACTCTTCTGTTAGATGATTTACCTCTTCACTTAACCTGGTTTACTCTGAACCACCTTCTTCGTACACCTCCCTGGTTGCAGGGTTGCTCGAACCACTGTTTCTCTACTGTTAACATCCTTGCTAGCATTAGCAGTAACCAGGTGCCTCAGAATGACATGGGTTGCAAAAGTGACATTTCAGTTAACAACGGCTATGCAAATCTTAAAACAAACTTCAAACCTGCAAGGGTGACCTTTAGATATGTCAGACAGTACTGTTGGTGAGGGGGTGAGGTAAACACAATCATAAGGTCATCCCTCATGGTGTGAGAGCTCTACTGACTCTATGGGATAGTCAGACAGACAGCCATTTGAGATGATTTCACAAAACACTTGCAACATCCACCTTACCATCTATCAGCAATGCACCATCAGAGCTCTCATTGGATTTACGGTTGTGCAGTGGAGTTCATAGATTTCAATGGCGACCATTAACTGGAACTAGCAGAACACAGAAAAGCTGTAAGTGCAAAATGATATGAATTGGGCGGGATGGAATAAGATGATGCATACCTTAACTCGGTCAATCAGCTAAAATAGCATTGATTTTGTGGTACATTTGAATAGTGCACAGTGAATAGTGCAGTCTTATAACCAGGCTCGTTGCATTTGCATAACTAGGCATTAGCCATTTTGCTGCTCAATTCCCAACACGTTTGACACGTTCCCAACACATGTTTTGCCCCATCTGAGGGTATGATGACCGATAGCTTGGTCAACCTGTCAAGCTCAATTATGTCTTTCTCTGTCATAACCAGCAGCACTTGCCTGGGAACACATATGGCAGGATGTAGAATTTTGGCACTCTGTATGTGGTAAACCACTGGCAGATTGCCAGTGTTGCTGTTGCCAAAGATGTCTTCTTTATACTCAGCTACTTTTAAAGCCCCTGCTGGTGTGAACAGCAGGGCCAAGTTTGATGTTCTTGACCTACCAAACCAAACCCTGTAAAAGTGATGAAGTAGTTGTAGAAGCCCAAAACAGTTGTCACTGCTTCACATACATGTGATATTAAGACAAACGGTGATGTGAAGCATTGTAATGTTCGATGAGGAAGTAGTAGCCTGCCTGACTACCTTGACTACAAACTTCTTCTGATCTTCTACTGAAGTCTGGCCAAGCTACCTCAATTGCACAGTTTTCATGAAGAAGGGTTAGCCTATGTCTAGCAAATGAACGTGTAAGCTACTGGTTGAAGCTACAATCAATCAGACGTCAGCCATGCAATATATTCACCATTCCTTTTCAAACACCATTGAATTCTCCATGTTGTTTTTATAATGTGAAATAACTGATTCTAAGCTTCCGTCATTCAGGCACCATGAAGATGAAACAAGTCTGTACTAAATGACAAGTCTTTCGGAGTTGGTTTGCTGTGACAATTGCCAGTACACATACAGTATACCTTTTTCTCCCAGCAGTCACCACCACAGTGACCCCTGACCCTGTTGCTGGGAAACCATAAAAACACACTCTACGGTCCACACCACCCATCCCTTGTGTGTCTGTTTTAGACTCCCAAACGCTAATGTCCCACTCTGTTACTCATGTTCTCTCACCGACATCAGTCCCCTCTCTTTGCCATTTTCCCTCCATTACTTTTTCCCAAACCGCTAAACAGTTGTCCCTAGACAGGGTCATGAAAGTACGCTTTGAATGGACACAGGTTTGCAATGGTAATCTGTGCGTGGGTGTGTGTTTGTCTATGTCTGTATATTTTGTGTGTGTGTGTGTGTGTGTGTGTGTGTGTGTGTGTGTGTGTGTGTGTGTGTGTGTGTGTGTGTGTGTGTGTGTGTGTGTGTGTGTGTGTGTGTGTGTGTGTGTGTGTGTGACAGCAAAAGACTGTGTGCGTGCATGCATTTATGCATTTCTCCAAACACAATATGATTTTAAAAAGAACTGACAGTGTTTGCAAATATTAATCACTACTTCATTCCCACAATGAACCACCATGCACTTATTCACACTTGACATTATATTACAATCACTAACTACAACTATCCAAATGACACATTTGTATTTGTTCAGTCATTCTGGGTCGACCGCAGAGTCCCGCCCCGAGGCCGTTTGACACCATACCCATCAATATGGCCTATTTCAACTGGAAAAACGTGCATTTGACCTGATGAGACTGTGGGTTATGACTAAGAACCACACCACCAGACAAGATTCTAGAGGCCCCGTCTTGGTCACGCTCTAGGCCCCGCCAAATACTATGTCCGCCCGCCCCTCGAATCAAAATCACCGTCTGAACATTCATGAGGGGTCCGATGACTCAGAGTTAATCGCAAATCTGCTCGCCGTCGAAACGCTTCCACTTTACAGCACCACAAGTCTGTTTCATCCCCCCCCTCTTCTGCCACCCTCATTTTGAAAAAAAGGAGAAAACAGAAATGTTCCTTTGACCTGCAACAACACACTTATTAGCCTTTCGACCAATGTGAATTATACAACAGGACATGTGAGCAAAGCCAACTGGAGATGCTCCAAGGAAGCCAACCAGGCCATGGTGGGTGTCACCTCACTCGGACAGGGGTGTGAGAGTCCCCCCCCTTTCCAACACCCCCCAGACAAACGGACGGCCATCACGCCGCATACACAACACCAGGGGGGCAGATTCGTTTGACGCCAGAGCCTGTCGGACTTGGGCGAGAAATCAAAAATAAAAGTGAAACTGTGAGCGGATTTCACAGCTCGGGCTCCACTGACGTCGTTGGGGCAAGCGACTGGTGGCGGTGGTGGAGGTGGCACCTTCCCGGGGTGAACTGGAAGCAAGCGACACGCAGAAGAAGCAAGTGACGCACAAAACCCGCCTGTTTTTTTCCTATCGATGCTTTTGCTGTAAAAAGAAAGACGTTACAGTTTTTTTTCATCATACACAAAAAAAAATCAAATCCGTTCTCACTGAGCGCCTCCAATCAACAGCTGAAGCGGGTGCCATTGCAGCTTGGGTGCCACCAGTCACAGGATATCGGAACACGCGTCTCCTGATACACTGCAAGAACTCCGGCAACGTGCCACAACAGGCCCACAGAGACACAGTGGGGTTTGTTGGCAATGTGCACCATCTAACTCACAGTGGGGGGGCAGGAAAGGGGGGGGTGGCAAGTAAAGTGGGGAGGTTGTATAGGAGGGGAGGAAAAGGAAGAGGAGGGGGGACTGTCCACCTACAGACCAGCCCTGTTGTGTTCGGTGCAACATACCAAGACACAGCTCGCACAACTAACGTAAAAGATGAGTCAAAAAATAAGTCATACAAGACCGATGATTATTTTTGGTAACTCACCAAGATAAATCCAAGTTGGTATGAATGGGGGGTGGTTCGGGGGGGCAAAAAAGCTGAATATAAGTCAGCCTGCGTCATCTAACATATTGCCACTGGCTAAGCATTTGTGCAGACAGACTCTTGCGCTGCTTGTGACTGTGAAGAAAGAGGATGCCTCTGTGGTTCTCTGTGGAAGCTTTTTATTTCTGCCGAATGTTCTCCTCGTTTGTTCTCCGCCACTCAGCCCCTGTAGCAGTGCATTGTTTAGTCATAATGGCCGCCGACATTTTACATCAATTTCGCTTGCCGTTTAAATGCTGTCACTGAGAGGGACGGCCGTAGTTAATCCTTGCTGACATGATACAGCTGTCCCGATGCCAAAGACAAACCAAACAACAGTTGTTTTTTTAAAAGCCAGCCAAAACATTTATCTCCTCGAAAGCATTGGGCTAATTTTCCCTGAGTTTTCCCCGAGTGGATCTCTCACACACTAACACATGTCCTTGAATGACTCTGAAGGCCTTGCAGTGGCTGAGAGAGAGAGAGAGAGAGAGAGAGAGAGAGAGAGAGAGAGAGAGAGAGAGAGAGAGAGAGAGATAGACGGAGGGAGATAGAGAGAGGGAGAGAGAGAGAGTATACTCTATCTGCCAAGTCAGGGTTTTCAAATATCAAATGCTTCTCGTCTCAGCTGTCGGAGGATCAGACTATAGTATTATTAAGTTGTCAGATAGCCTCGGAGAACCTAATTGGATGCCGAGCCTCATTTGCCGTTGGGGGGGGGCACACAATGTTGACGTAAGGGCTCATTAATTTACTGCCTCCCAGTCCTGACCATCACACCAGAAAGTGCCAGAAAAAAGGCCAACGGCCGATAATGTGTTTGCTCACCGTGCTCACTTGAACAGGCTGAATAATTTCACACATAAGATCATTGTCATTTCACACTCATCACTTTCATCATCTCATCAGGAGCAATTGCCATGACACATTACACCGCTGCACGGTCATCTGGACGGCCCTTATACCACAGGGTTGCATTCTACACATGTGATATACACTCTTAGAAACGACTGTAGATTTTGCAGTACAGTACAGCAGTATTCAAATATTACAGCACTGTACTGGAGTTAATGTCGCCATTCTGGAAGGCGGGAATATTATTCAGTAATGTACTTGACTTGTGCTGCTTACTGTAGCTTATTACAATACAATGCAATGCAATGCAATACAATACAATCTGTATTTATATAGCGCAACTAAAGTTGTCTCAAAGAGCTTTCAAAATGCACATACACACACTTTCCCACATTCACACACCAACTCTGCTGTAGAACTGTACTAGAATCTCTACTGTACACCATGACGTGCATCAACATGCTGAGCACATACCGGGTGAATTCGCAACTCCTCGCCGTCACCAATCTGACTGGACGGCAATTTTTTCATGGGATTTGGCAAGTGCTTTGTTTCAGAGCACAAAATGCTAGGAATTCGGTGATTCGCTGTCAGATAAGGTTCACGGAAGTCATACCTATTTTTTAAAAGTCATAAACCTTACATGCACCTAGCCTGGCTCTCACGCCGACCCTTCGTGCATTTCCACTCAACTTTGTGAGCCCAAATGAGGGTCTGGAAATCTTAGACGAGCCCGAACGGCATCAGACATTTCACAGCCTGTCCAATCAGAATCGCGGGACGGGATCGCAGGGCGGGGTATACAAGTCAGTGGTTGAAGTAGTACGTGATTTTAAAAAAGCCGTGTGAATTATCCAATCAGGTTCGAGCTGTTATGAACACACCCACGCCTTTCCAGAGCTAAGCGATTGACAATATTCCAGATGTGAGAACCAGGTTAACATGCACCAGGCCAGCTGAACGAAACGAGTGCAGCTTTTACTTAACCAGCTGACGTATCCGATGTATTGGTGTCGAAAAGGGGGATGCAGTGGTGCCTTTGCATCCCCACTTTTGGGCTCCCTTTAATTTCTCAATTTTCACCGCACACAAATGAGTGGAGTGCAGCAGCAGTAAGACTGTTAAGAAATAAAGAATGAAAAAAAAAAGGGACCACCACTTTAAAACTCGTTCCGGCGCCCTTGCGATGTATAATTTCAGGGCCTGTGTAACAGTTGCCGTGGCCAAGTGGTTTAAGCAAGGTCTGTGCATACAATACATGAGACTTGTCATGTAGCATGATTCACGTTCATACAGTATGTTTCATGCACACGCCGTGCCCCTGGCCCTCAACACCGAGGCCATCCTGCACAGCAACAACATGGGAGACATGGACTCAGATGTCTGTTGACACTCAGACAACAAGCGGGCATCGTCACCAGGCCCGCCGACAAGGGGGGACAAAGGGGTATGTCGTCCCGGGCCCAGGGAGATAGGGGGCCCATAATCGGGTCCCCATTACATTGTATGTATTGGATAGGGGGCCCTCTCAGATGACTTTGTCCTGGGCCCAGCGAAAGCTGTCAGCGGCCCTGATCGTCACCCTGGCCATCCTGGTGGGCCCCACGCTCTCCTACGTGATCTACAACCTCCTGCTCTTCGTCCCCTACTTCCTCTTCTGCATCCTGGCCACGCATTACACCATCAGAATGGCGTTACCCCTGCTGACGTTACCCATGGCATTTCCGCTAGAGAGACAGTTTCGCAGCCAGTCTTACTCCAAGATCCCCCAGAAGACGGCGCTATTCCGACATGTCGCTATTCTGATGTTAATGTCTATTGTCGGAATAACGACACGTTTTCCACCGTCTGCCGCTATTCCTACATGCCGCTATTCCGACATCCCTAACCTTAACCCTAACCCTAACCCTAACCCTAACCCCTAAAAAGTGTCGGAATAGCGGCATGTCGGAATAGCGCTATGTCGGAATAGCGATTGCCCCCCGAACTTACCCATGGGGCTCTTCTACGTCTTTGGAATAATCCTGGCTCCACAGGGCAGCTTGCTATTACTGTGATGAAAAGTGTTTAATTAAGGACTTCTGGTGTGTGCATTTCTCGAAACTAAAGTTGCTAACTAGGTTAGCTACTTTGTTGTTGCTTGCGATGCGATTTCCCGTTGGCTACCCAACTACCCAAGTTGCTAACTGGCTAGCAACTATGCTTTCGAGAAACGTACCCCTGTTTTGTTGTTGCTGTTGCTACTTTTATTTTGATGTGAAATCATTTCACCGCATCGTTTTTCTAATTTATGTGTTATTATTTTATTTTATTGTTTCCTATAGATATTTCAAAAGTAGGCTTATTTGCATTATTAAATCCTTTACTTAGTTTTTCTTTATCACTGTGTTGGACATTGTTGTGTTGCAACTGTACACTGCGCCTAGATGTCTTGCTTATTATCCAATTTGCCTTGTTACCTTCCTATTATTTAATGTTGCTTCTATTACCTTGTGTTTGACAATGATGTCAGTGTTGCAACTGTACACTGCACCTTGAGGTCTTTTGTTTACTTTTTTGCTACTTTTTAATGCATTATCCTCTTTACTCTTTGAAGGACAATGCTATCAGTGTTGCAACTGTACACTGTGTCTATCCTGTTCTTGTTTAAATTCCTCCTTTGCTCCCTGTCGCTTTGAACAAAGGTGTCTGCTAAATACTAATGTAATGTAATGTAATATTCTGGATCACAGTACAACTGCCAGTATAATTTGATTGCTTGGCACAGTCCTTCAAAACCTGAAACCCTCAGAAGAAAATAACAACAAAATGCATGTAAAATAACAAAAAATAAACAAAGACTTGTTTAATATTTAATGTAAGTAATATTATACTATACATGTCAGTGTACGTAATTTCATTTAATATACTGTATGTCTTTCATTTTCTTAACCTTTAAGAGGGTGGGTTTTTGAACATTCTATAAAAGGAATGCGTTCTATAACAATGCAAGATTCTAAAATTCCAAATTGTATTGAATGGCGCCCAGAATTCTATAGATCTTTCACTGCCCAAACATTCCCGTCACACTGGTGTGACAGTACACTCTTAAAGGTTTTAAGGGCAGTCATGGGTAAGCAGTTAGGGCCTCAGACTTGTAGCCCAAAGGTTGACAGTTCGACTTTCGACCCACAAGAAGACAGTCCTCTCCCCCATCCTCCTTCATGACCACGGTACCCTGAGGTACCGTCCCACCACGCTGCTTCCTTGGGGTGCCATTTGGGGATGCCCCCTTGCACAGGTGAGGCATAAATGCAATATCGTTGTGTGCAGTGAGCACTGTGTGGCACAATGACAATGGGAGTTCCCCAAGTGGGCTTTCACTTCACTTTTACATGTACAGTACATGCATGTTCCATGAAGCAGGTTTTCACTTTCTTTAAATGCCGGCTGACAGCCGTGACCTCCTCCATCAACCTCATTGGCCGAGAACGGTGACGATAATGAACCTGTGGGCCAGGATTTTCACACCGTGGGCGGGAAGATGGAGAGAGGAGAAAGGGAGGAGAGGTAGAGGGAGAAAGAGAGTGAAAGGGAGGGGGATGGATGGTGGATGGAGGAGGAGGGAGGGCGTCATCATGCTGAGGAGATTATAATATTCATAGACAGAGGCTGCTGCTCCAGAGCGGAGCCAGGCGGGCAGGCACAGCCCAGAGCCCATATGGAGGCAGATGGAGACACGCTCAGAACAGAGAACAGAGAACAGGCTCTCTCTCTCTCTCTCTCTCTCTCTCTCTCTCTCTCTCTCTCTCTCTCTCTCTCTCTCTCTCTCTCTCTCTCTCTCTCGTTCTCTCTCGTGCGCTCTCTCTCTCTCTCTCTCTCTCTCTGTCTTTCTTTCTCTCTCTCTCTCTCTCTCTCTCTCTCTCTCTCTGTCTTCCGCCCCAAGAGCAGCTGCAAGCATACAGTGCAGACTGCAGACTGCAGAGCACCCATCCAGCCAGCCTTCATTTCAATACACACAGACAGAAGGGAGAGAACGAGACAGACAACCAGGGATGGAAGAATCAATGAGGGGAAAGCGCATGAAATTTAGAAGGTAAAGGGAGGGCAAATGAGAGAGAAAGAGACACAGCAAGAAAGAGAGAGGGATAGGGAGAGAGAGAGGGGGGGGAGTGGATGAATAGATGAGAAGGAAGAGCAAATTGGCAGATAAAGTAAAGTAAAAAGAATGAGAAAGAAGGATGAAGGCAATGGATTAGGTTTTGGATGTTTAGGTTTAGCAGATAGGAGGAGAAAACTGTGTAGTAATAGTAGTAGAGTAGAGTAGAGTAGAGTAGAGTCACTTTATTGATCCCCGAGGGGAAATTCAGGTGCCAAGTACCTTACATAAATACACATAATGCCCACATGGACATTCAAGACACATATAACAGGTAAAGTCAGGGAGGGGAAAAATAAAAACTAAAGAAAAAATAAAAAGGCAATGTGCAAAACATATTCTGATTACTGACAAATGTGCAAAAAAAAAAAAAAACTCTGAGTCTAGTTGAGGTAGACAAGATAAGATAGGATAGTGATGTAGACTGATAACAGGAGTGGAGGAGACAGGGTGAAAAAGAGAGGGCATGGAAGGAAGTGATTAAATATGACATAAAGT
This sequence comes from Engraulis encrasicolus, assembly GCF_034702125.1. NCBI lineage: Eukaryota > Metazoa > Chordata > Actinopteri > Clupeiformes > Engraulidae > Engraulis > Engraulis encrasicolus. The sequence continues at coordinate 54,029,820 of NC_085867.1, forward strand.
ACAACTGAAATATCACTTTACGGGATGGCAATCTAAACTGCAAATGGTTAATTGTACCTCTGGCAAAGTAAAAAGAGAGGGCAGGGGACCGGGCACAGACGAAATATGGGAGATTACACACGCCTGCGCGGGTGTACTTGCGTACATACTGATACGCACATACGACGCACAGACAGGACGTCGCTAAGCGATGAAAATAAAAATGAATACCTCAGCAATTACGACATGACAACTAATGACTTCAGTGCAGGCGAAAATGGAACTGTCTGTAAGGGGTATTGCACTCCCTCTAGCTCCTTGTTCCCTCCCTCCCCGAATCCCACGTCTCCATTCCTTGCGCACAAAATGCTCCTTCGTCCCCTTTATTTTCTCAATTTGAGCGCCAGGCTACTTTCCAGACAGACTCGTGAAGAGTTGCATAGCAGTCTCAGATGCTGAACCAAGCGTGTGAGGCGCATGACGCATTGTGACCCACTAAACGTGTCAGGGTGAGCGATCAACAGGTAGATCTACATCCATAAATCATCACAACACCTCCTCGCAGTGATCATCTCAAATCTTATGACGCTGTGTGAGAAAGCTCTCTGTTGCGTCGTCATTTGCATTTAGCGAGGGAATAACCAGGGGATAAACGGCGTGCGTCTTTTTTGCGTCATGTGAGATGTTGATCCTCCTCTGTGATCTTATCCCAGACGCAAGCCAGTCAGCACCTACTACTGCAATGTCCCCGCAAAGTCTGTCCGCGATGTTCGGCCCCAGACAGTCGCGCTGGTGAGGAGGTGAGGGCACATGACGCGGTGCTGCGCAGCGGCCGCAAGGAGCTTGTGGATGAGGGAGGGAGTTTTTAAGCCGATGATCCCGCTGCCAAGTTCCATTTTTATAGTCGCGGTTTTCTCTGCTGCAACTAAGAAAGAGACTGGATTTAGTTCCCTCAGATGTTTTACATGGCAAAGATTAGAACCATCTCGAAATTCTGGGATGTGGGATATGGCTACTTCAAAATATGTAGGGCCTAATTAACTGGTTAAACACCTGCTGCCGATCCCCCCTTGAAATATCATGTTACTAATCCAACAAAGTATAATTCCATCGGTGTTATTATTTTCTGACATGATTATACTAAGATCTGCATGTCAAAATGACATATAATTAGCAGATTTCTGTAATACTGCCAAATTGCAGTGAGAAATATTTAAAGGAATAAACCGGTTATATTGTCCTATGGCAACATGATAAACACAGAGGCAAAATGACGCTTTTGGATGAATGGAGTTTTTAAGGCAGCAAAGGTTAATGAGGATGTATCCAAAACCTACACAGACCACAGCAGGTGGGAGGTTATT
>NC_085867.1:54038662-54061162 GCF_034702125.1 Engraulis encrasicolus
TGACAGTCGTCATAATTTTCAAGTAATCGGCCATTAGAGTACAATTCAAAAGTTTTTGAATGAACCTTCCAATGATAACGGTATTTTTTTTAAATAATAAAAAACTTAAAATGCCCAAAATGCTCTGTTCCAAATTATTACGCAAAACAGTTTTGTAGTGTTCTTTTTTTCCCATTTACATCAAAACAGTTGGCATTTGGTACCTTCTAAATTACATTTCGATGTTCAAAACTTGGTCATAAGCTGTAACTGGAATGCTGCGTTTAACATTGAAGTCAATGGCAGGGCATTGCATGGGAGTTATGGAAGCCTAGATATCCTTGATGCTTTGCTCTCAGCTGTTTTTGTTTGTTTGGTCTGGTGACCCACACTTCACTCTTCAATATACCCGTAGATTTCCATGCCACGTGTAGGTGCTTTGGAGGTGATGACATTCTAACTCATCAGACATAGCATCCCATTCATTTTCAATGGGGTTTTATGTCTGGTGCGTTAGAATGTCATCACCTCAAAAGCACCTAAACGTGGCATGGAAATCTACGGGTATATTGAAGAGTGAAGTGTGGGTCACCAGACCAAACAAACAAAAACAGCTGAGAGCAAAGCATCAAGGATATCTGGGCTTCCATAACTCCCATGCAATGCCCTACCATTGACTTCAATGTTAATCGCAGCATTCCAGTTACTAAGACAAAGAGCTTATCACCAAGTATTGAACATTGAAATGTAATTTAGAAGGTACCAAATTCCAACTGTTTTGAGGTAAATGGGAAAAAAAGAAAGAATTTTGGATTACAACACTACAAAACTATTTTGCGTAATAATGTGGAACAGAGCATTTAAAGTTTTTTATTATTTTAAAAAATACCGTTATCATTGGAAGGTTCATTCAAAAACTTTTAAATTGTACTCTAATGGCTGATGACTTGAAAATTATGACGACTGTCATTTGTATTGATTATTTGGGGAAACAGCGAAAAATGTCATTTGCATAATAATGTGGAATGCGGTGTAGCTAAAAGTAATAGCTAAAGCAGAGTTGTAGTATATAGAATATATTAAGTACATGATGTAGTATATATTTATATGTAATATAAAGTTTGCATGCAAAATTCTGAATACGACACAAGAGAGTGGCCATGGACATAAAAGCCAAAGGTCTTGACCGACATTTGAACTCTTCACAGGCACAAGTCAAACAGATAAACAGCCACAAAAATGTTTATTAGAAGCATTTTCCGAAAGGTCACAGTCAGACCGCCGCGAGGCCGGCTAGCGGCACTCTGATTAAGCACTGCTTACGTGTGAAGGAGAGGCTTTTCAGATTGACAGAGCAGAAGAGCAGCAGCAGCAGCAGCAGCAGCAACTAGCATGCACAGTGTGGAGCAGGGTCACTGCTAAGGTTTTGGAGACCCTAAGCACAACTGGTGAGGAAGCCCCCCCATTCCGTTTCAGGAAATGTAAGGTGGTGTTTATATTAAGCAAAACAGTTGTTTTGTTCGAATTGAATAATTGAATACACTTTTCTTGTAAGAAAATTATGTGTGATAAATGTTGATAAATAATAAATATAGGCCTATGCTTTGTAATGTAATTTAATATCTTTCATTATGTTAGTCAATCTCAATTTAGGAGGCCCCAATTTTGGAGGCAAAGTGGTTGAGGCCCCAAGCGCTCTGCACACTCTGCTTATGCCTAGCAGCGTCCCTGGTGTGGAGCAGCATACTGTAGCGTTAGCAGCCTCCGCTAGTCGCTAATCCTTGCCGCCACGGCTGCAGGTGGCCGTGTACTGTAAGGTGTGACTCACCAGCTGACAAGCGGGTCATCGCTTTCGCTGCCGTCCCCATCTCCTGAGGTGGCCCAGTGTCAGTCGGTAATATGCGTGAGTCAGAGGCTCACAGCATGGCTTGGTGGCGTTGGAGGCGGTGATGGTGACTGTGATGGTGGTGGTAGAGGGGAGGAGAGGAGGGTGGTGAGTTGGTTAGGGGGGTGAGGGTTTTCTGGAGACAGGCCACGGCGAATCATTGTGATGGCTTTTTTTTCTGGGCCAGAGGTGGCAAAAGGGACGAAGGGCTAAGAAACTGTAGCCCCCTCAGCCTCATCGTCATCGACATCATGAGCATGAACAACAACAACAACAACTACATTAACATCATGTCACCAGCAGTAATGCAGCATTATAGTATAATTAAATCATTGAAACCATTGTTCCATGTGGTAATTGACTGTGAATAATAGGTGGCAAAGCAATAAAGGTCTAACTGGACTGTATTTATATCACCCCAATTCATAATACTAATCATCATCATTATCATCATCATCTACCATAAAAGCATAATGTCAACAGGTATAAGTATAAGATACAAGTATAACAATAAATTCATAATTAACCAACCAATTTGTTCACTAACATTATTATTAACTCACATTTATATTTATTTTCCAGTGTATCTCATTAGATTAATTTAATTTGTACCCAAAGGTGCCTTTGATATCTACGTACCTTTATGTAGGCCTATATATGTGTATATGTGTACACAGTATATGTATCTGTACTGTATATCACTGATTCTTGAGAAAGTGGCTAAAACAGGTTGTAATGTTGACAGAAAAAAACAAAGTGAATTACAAAATGATATGGTATATCCTCGTAGACTAAGGTCTTGGCTTTTCAGAAATGCACAAGGCCAATCTCCCCATTATGTATTTTTTTCAGAAATCAGGCTTTTCTCCGATCATACCTTGTTTTTTGTCAACACCGTCAGACACAATTAAAAGTTATTAAAATTGTATTGATTTGGTTGCATATGTATCTGGAGTTTTTAAGCGATTATGTGTATTTTTTGGTTCACACATATGCCTTTAAATGTTGAAAATTCACTTTTGTTCTATTTTAATACTGTTTCATGTGTTCTAATTTTAAAATATGTACCGTCATACGATGCTTACTTAACGCCTAAATACAACAAACAATTTTTTGTAATTTCACAAATATTCGTGTAGGCTTAAATTGGCTATTACTTTGATATTTCAACAACTCCTAAGGAAAATGTTGTAAGCACATTCCTTTAAAATGTCCAAAACTCCTTCTTACGGTGGTGACTTAAGAACTGACGGTGGTGACAGTAATCTGAGAGTGGTGAAAGTGGCCTAATTAGTACCTGCATTTAGCAAAATAAATAGCCCTCTCAAGTCAATGGCATCTTGCATAAACACTTTATTTTTGTGTGTGCACAGTATGAGCATGTGTTTTTACTTCATTAGTTAGATTATCTAGGAAGTAAGCCACTGGTTGTTGAAAATGTGGTAAGAACAGCTTTTAAGTTGTTCAAATCCAAAATAAAGAGGTGTATTATCATAGATGTAGGTCTTGGCTGTGCAGGGAATGCATTGGCCAAGGTCCCCATGTTTAACATTTTTCATAAAATGGGCTCTTTCTTGTTTTGTCAACAGCGGCAGACAGAATTAGAAGTAAAAACACATGTTTACTGTATTAAAGTGAATTACTTTAACAATTCAACATAACTGTAGATACTTATTGTATGCATATTCTTAAAACATGTCAAAAACACGTAAAACATGTGTTTTTTGGTGAACTCCATCAGATGTCACCACCGTCAGGTTTTCTGACAAAAAAACCTCCAAATGCACCTCAGTGGTGGCTAGAGTATCATTTTGGATCACAATTATTACTAACATGCCTAGTAATGTTTCATTAACCAGCACAATTTAGTAAAATATGGAACAACATGATGAGCAGAACAAAATCTGACGGTGGTGACATCTGACGGTGTGAGACAAAAAAACACTCTTTTAAATATTATGCACTGTTTGTTCACATTAGCCATTTCATTTTCGCTCTGTTTCTTGGGTGCTTCATACCTTTTCTGAAAAAAAAAATATTTATTAACATTAATGTAATACAATACTATTAAAACCCCTGACGGTGTTGACAGTTTATGGTTGGGACAGTACCAGTGTCCAAACAAATTAACAAATTGAGGACAAAATAGTAAACTTACAGGAGCTTCAGTGATGGTGAAGTATGCAGTAGAGCTAAAGGTTTGAAAAGGGGTCCTCAGTAATGAAAATTACCTTGTGCATACCTGATTTTATTGTCTTTTAGAAAAAATCTGACGGTGGTGACCAATATGCTGGACACATTTTGAGCAATTAGTAAATAATAGTAAATATTGTTTTACATCCACTATGTGCACATCTGTAGAATCACTTTAATATGGTCTTCCACATCATGGTGATATTGTTCAATTCTGTTAGTGATTTTTGTATTTTAAGTCAATTGAAATGATGATGCCAGTCCTTGGGACAGGCGTTTTTACAGGGTGTGGACAGGTTTATAGCCATGAAAAGTAATAAAATTACACTTAAATATTTCAAACAACTGTGTATTCGTGTGACAGACCCCTTGGCCATTACCTGGGTTCATTTTGTTTGTGAAAATGTAGTTGATTTTCAACAGAATTAATATTTTACTGCAGGGACATGTTTTTGCCAAACTTTCAAGAATCAGTGATATGTATATGTATATGTATATGTAAATGTATATGTGTATATGTATGTATATGTACAGTATATGTATATGTACATTTATGTAGGCCTATATTTATCAACGTATAACATGATGTAATGAGACTGAACATACCTAAGCTATGCAATATAGTGATCTTAAAACAGAGTAACCCATCATTCTGTGGAAATTGTTGGGAGTAACTATAGCTTTGTGCGTGCAAAATTCAATCCATACGTCATCTTGGATTGTCCTCTTTTACTGTCCCCGATTGCTCACTTGGGAGGTCTTGCTGGTGTGTAAAAAGCGGAGTGATGTTTGGATGCAGAAATCCCCCCTAATAAGCATCTCTTTCATCTAATATGACATTGGATGAAAGCAGGTGTCTGTAGTTCTTCTGTGAGCTCATTTTGTCTTTCAAGACTTGAGAACTGTGTTAGTGGTGGGAGTCACAACTATGTGAAACTACAAACGGAAAGGTAATCAAACTGACACGATATCAGTCACAAACAGAAAGTCAATCAACCGATTCATCACCTGTCATCTTTCATTTCGCCAGAATTCATGTGCAGCAGTTGCACTTCTTGAAATGTCCACAAACTTTTGTCAGGTCTTTACTAAACCTTTTTTGAGGAAACCCTGCAGAATGAGACTGCATATTTCATGTTTTGAGTTTTTTTCTCAATGTTTGTGTCCAATGTGTCTTGGGACGCGCATTAAATGTATGAATGACCGAGCATAAATTTATTCTGAGTTTTTTTTTAGCCCCAGTCTGTCATTAAATTATATTTTCCTTCATTTTATTTTTAGAAAGCTGAACTAACACTTGACAAGACTTGCTTACAGTAACAGGGATTTGCCTTGGCTCCAGACATTCATCCATTCATCCATTCATTCATCCAGACATCGATTTGGTGGTGGTAACAGAATGAGGCAAATGATTTCATGAAGCACTTCTGTGCACTGTAGCCTATGACAACATGATACACACAACATATAAATGAATGCACATAATTCACTGCTTTCCCTTTTTTCCAGTGCTTCAGTCAAACTTTCAACTTGAAACAAATGTATACAGGGGTGCTGGGGCGCAGCGCGCTAAGCCCCCCACATTTGGGCTTGCATGCCCACCCATGGAGACCCCAGTTCGAGTCCGGCCGGGGTCATTTCCCGATCCTTCCTCCCCTGTCTCTCTGTCCCATTCGCTTCCTGTTACCATCTTCGACTGTCCTGTCAAAGAAAGGCATAAAAAGACCCTAAAACTATTATATATATATATAATAGTTTTAGGGTCTTTTTATGCCTTTCTTTGACAGGACAGTCGAAGATGGTAACAGGAAGCGAATACATGTATACATGTGTTTCTTTTTTTATATTGGCTATATCTATATATATATATATATATATATATATATATATATATCTAGCCAATATAAAAAAGAAACACATGTATACACACACATGCACGCGTGCGCGGTGCACACGCACACACATACACACACACACACACACAGACACACGTGTACATCCATCACAGCACAGCAGGTATAGGCACCCAAGGAGGAGGGCTGAGGGATGGCGACATGTCACCAGGCCTGTAATGAGCTGCTGTGATGGCTGCTCTGATCCTTGAGATCCACAGAGCGAGGGAGGGAGGACTGCGAATGCGAATGCGAATGTGAATGCGAATGTGAGTACAGGCCCTGCCTATGGAACAAGCCGCCGCTACCCGGAGGAGTGACTGCACATAAAATTACACCAGCCAGCCAGGCAGTCGTCTGACATGCTAATTACTGTACGCCCAGCCTGGGCCCATGCAGCGCTCTGTGTAGCCATTCATATGGGGGCCATATTTCCATAACTCCCCATCAATATAAAAAATAGTGAGACTAAAAAAAACGAGGGAAAAAAGTGAGACTCACTCGACAACTGAGGGGGTGAAAGACGCCTGCCGTAAAGTGAAGCGTTCCCTTGCGCACAAAACTCTGCAGTGTTATAACTCAATTCAACACTTACAGAGTCAAATTTCATAGTGAATTCATAGTGTTGGTTCTATTCCCTACGTGTTGAACTAACACTCTCATATTTACTGTGTGGTTTGGAATCATGACATAAGAGAAGAAAAGAAACTGTCCCCTCTCCACGGGGAAGGGAAATTAGCCTGCCGTAAACTGAAGCGGTCTCCCCTCTCAACATGGAAGGGAGAGCAGCTTGCCATCAACTGAAGCGGTCTCCTGGTTTTTGAAATCATGACAGTGACTTTTTACGACTACTAGGTGTATAATCTCTGGTAATGAGAGCATTAACAAATGCCTGGAGAGCCCAGACGTTGTTCAACCAGTTCAGGATGAATAAAAAAACAACTCCCCTCCCACGCTAAAATGCACCAATATATTACCTCCCCCAGGACTTATTGGCAAATTGCGGAGGAGTAGTATTGGTGCCTATGGAATATTCTCTGTGCAACTTGTGCCAACAGAAACATTTATTTAAAAAAAAGCTTTTGACTACGGCCTTGTTTATGAACACACAGCTGTTCAGCCAGCCAAGGCACTAAAGCCCGGACATTTCAGACTGTTAACATTAAGGTTAGACTAACATCTGTGCCTTGGCATTATGTAATATTATGGAGTGAAGTGTCTGGAAAAAAAGGAGGCCGAGAACGAACGATGGAAAAAAAACTACTTTGACATGTCTTCATGATGACATGTTCTGGAAAGTTGTGAGGCCCGTACACCCCCCACACCCCAGCCCACTCTTTAACAGCAGCCTGGCGGAGATGGAAAACGCACTGCATTGCTCCCACCGTCGTCTGAAGAAATGCGCTCACACCTCGCCAACTCCCACGCACAACCCCACCCCAGCCCATCATACCCCACCCCTGTGCGTTGAGCATGCTTATAGAGCAGGGCCCAGGAGGACTCTGGGTAATAAAGAAAAGGGACTCGGATGACGTTGGCCGTTCACGGCTGATTGAGCGCCTTGACCACTGCGAGCGGTGCTGCCGACGTCACAGGCGTTAAGAGCTGCGCTTGACACCCACCCATTGCCGTCGCCGATGACGACCGTCCGATGTCAAGTTAGCCCAGCCTTTTGGATGCCGATGGAGGCTGCCTCGGGCGTAACACCACTGAAGCGTCCCAACGTCCTTACTTCTTCATTTTCCACTCCTGTCTGGGCTTCATGCAAGGCCTGCTCGCATCTAACATAACGCACACACACACACACGCGCACACTCGCGCACGCTCGCGCACACACACACACACACACATCCGCCCCAACACACACACACACACACACACACACACACACACACACACACACACACACACACACACACACACACACACACACACACACACACACAACACAAACACTGCTCATTTCACACAGCTACGGCCATTAAAACACGAGAGACATGCATGTTTGAAAAACCAGCCTTAGGTCATATATGGTCACACATACATGACCTATGGCAAGAAATAGACATTGACGGAGTACGTAAAGTGTGCACATATCCTGTAGGAGGAAGCAATTTACACTGGTGTACTGAACTGCATCAGTCTATCATCTGCATCAAAACACTTCCCTACTCATAATTCACATATTCCTACAAGATTTCCCAATGCAAATGCTTATTCTAGCAACCATTGTGCAGTATAATATCTTGCATACAGAGTGAAACACACAGACACAGACACACACTCACATTTGCAGAATATTTATGATAACAATACCCTCTAGAAAAACTTACAGGAGGTTTGGGCTCTCCAGCACTTCTGTAAACCAATGCAATACTAATCTCCTTTCTTTCTTTCTGTCTTTCTCTTGCTCACTCTCTCTCAGCCCCCTTTCTATTCTCTTCTCTTCGTTTTTTCCCTCGCTCAATCGTTTTCCTTTCATTCTCTCTTTTTGTCATTCTCTCACTCTGTCTTGCTATTTCTATCTATTTCTCTTCATTTCTCTCTCTCTCTCTCTCTCTCTCTCTCTCTCTCTCTCTCTCTCTCTCTCTCTCTCTCTCTCTCTCTCTCTCTCTCTCTCTCTCTCTCTCTCTCTCAGTAGTGGGAGTAGCTTTAAAGGAATTTCTCTCATACAGTCCAGCAGAGCGGCTTCAGAGGGAGCTTTTCAGTAAGTGGGCTGGGTTTTACTGCCGCTTAAATGTCTAAAACAAAGGTAGGAGTGTGCAGCAGCTGAAAGATGTCCAGCTCCTGCTGCCCTAGTGTGTGTGTGTGTGTGTGTGTGTGTGTGTGTGTGTGTGTGTGTGTGTGTGTGTGTGTGTGTGTGTGTGTGTGTGTGTGTGTGTGTGTGTGTGTGTGTGTGTGCTTGTTTTACACTGACTGACTGTACATGTGAGTCAGTCTGAGCAACCGTTTATGGCTGTCTGTGTGTGTGTGTGTGTGTGTGTGTGTGTGTGTGTGTGTGTGTGTGTGTGTGTGTGTGTGTGTGTGTGTGTGTGTGTGTGCGTGTGTGTGTGCATGTGTGTGCATGTGCGCGTGTAGGCGTGTACGCGTTGTGAGTGAGTGTTTGGATGCCTGTGTGTGTGTGTGTGTGTGTGTGTGTGTGTGTGTGTGTGTGTGTGTGTGTGTGTGTGTGTGTGTGTGTGTGTGTGTGTGTGTGTGTGTGTGTGTGTGTGTGTGTAAATGTGAATGTGTTACAAACTAAAATTTGTGTGAGTCAGTGTGGGAGCACGGTTATGTGCGTGTGTGTGTGTGTGACGACCACAAAAGTGTCACATTTTGTGTTTATGAAAAAGAGTAATAAGAAGATAATTGTCTTTTATTTTGAATACAACTTATTGTAATTTATTTTGAAAATGGTAGCCCAAAGAGTTTGCATTTCTTTATGCAGTGGTTTATTTCCATATTGAAATGTGTATATTGTAATGTTTGCTCCATGCCAGCAGGGGGCGAGGGCGGTTTCCGTTTTTAGTGACTTGCATTGCGTTTTCCCTTCATTACTGCAAGTGCCTGAAACTGAACAGCCGTGTCCTCATCTCTCTCCTGTTTCTCAGGTTCGTAAATGTGCAAATATGCTTTGAAATTTGGGATTAGCCCTGCTGAAATGTAGTTGGGATGTTTGTGAACTGTTTTAGTGAAACAATTGTCGATGTAGACTTCTTGTGATTTTGTTTGAAGTAAGTTTGCAACGAAGGCAAAGTCTAGCCGTTTAACAGTGCAGTGATCACGCACGACATGCATGGTAGTAGAAACCAATTCAGTTTAATGCACGCGCCTTCCCCACGTGAACGTACGCCTCAGTAATGTTTTAGAAACTTACAATCTCGATGTGTATCGTTTATTTTGCCGCCTGTAAGGTCCCAACCATTGTGTTTTTGCTATGAGTGTTCATGAAGGAAAAAAGGTGACTGTTTAAAAACGAGTTTTGTTTACATTTAGCACTTAAAGGCCAACTTCCGATAAAACTCAGTTTTACTCACTCCTTTCGAAGATCGGACGGTCACCCCAAGTTAAACTCACTTGCAAGGCTCTCATAGCGGTGCGTCAACTCTCCTGGCTGTGTTTCCCGGTGTTTCCCAATTTACATCAATAATGCAGAGAAACGAGCGAATCACGAAAGCCTGTCTGTGTTTCGTCACGTCGAAAGAAGGCGTTGCCCACAAAGGTTTATATCGACCCATTTATCTAAAAACATGTCGAGTAATTTTTTTCTGCTTGTTTTCAAAACAAGCAACGTCTGGTGGTCCGAAACATAGCTTAGCTTAGCTATCAGCTGGTTGCTACTCTCAGGTACACACACAGCACAAAGCCTCATACATAAAGCCTGCTCACTCCGGTTGCTCCGTGCCTACAGCTCGCCTAGGGGTCGCTGTCGAAAGAGCACAGCCCTGAATGGAGCCTGCACGCCTCCGTTGGCGCCCCTATAGTGCAGTACCATCCGGGGAAGTGGCGACTCTGTTTCCCATTACATTCTCTCCCAAGGCTGGAGGACTGAGCCAATCAGAGACGCGTTTCTTTGAGAGCAGGAGGAGTGAGCCAATCAGAGACGCATTTCCACGAGAAACACGGAACACTCTCTCGTTTCTCCACAAGCCACCTTGCCAGCTTGCAAAAACGTCTTGAAACAAAGCAACCAGAACGTTTTTTAAAACAGGACCAACGCGTAACACATTCAATAACAATTGGGAACACGGCAATATTAATTAAATTACGTTGAGAGGCGATCTTTAAGGTTTATGAGGGTAAAATGCAGTATTGTCTTGATTTGAAACGAAGTAAAATACTTTCATAAGAAGTTTAAAAGTAACTTTAACATTATGCTGGTTAAAATGCCATTGTCTATGTAATTCATTTTTGATAAATAGGTTAAAACACTATGCTGAAGAGTAAGTGAACATGTATTTTGGTAAAAGATGTTATTTTGCTATGGACTTTGTACTGAAGGAAATTGTGATTTTGTGATGACATGGACACTGAAATTCATTGAGAATGCTCAAAGGACATTGAATACTGAATATGTTGAACATAAAAAAACAGAACTTAATACGAGTGTGTTTAAAGGGAAACTTTAATAAAATTACTGCAAGTGCCTGAAACTGAACAGCCGTGTCCTCATCTCTCTCCTGTTTCTCAGGAACTTATCTGTCAACCAAGGTGCCGTTGCTACGGTACCCGTTACAGATTTTTGGTGGCCCGCCCGGGGATCGGCGTCAGATGCGCAGGCGACGAGTACGACCAGAACCAGCCGTGTGAAGCGTTTCGGCAGCTGATGACGCTTCAGCCCATGCACCTGGAGGAAGATTGGGCCCTACACCTGAGATGTCAGCGTCTCGTCTACCCTTCAGCGTGTGACGACACAACCTACCACAACAATCCATCATCCCAGATGCACAGGCTGTGCATCCACCACAACGAGTGCCTGTGAAGCAGCGGCGGTGCGACGCAGCTGGAACCAGACCTGGAGCCACGGGTGAAAGAGCTGCCTGGAGGAGCGACCAACAGTGAGGAAGACGGAAAAGCAGTCATGGCGGACGGTGAGAGAAAAGGCTTGGTGTGGGACATCAAGAAGAGTCTGCTCACTCTGACGGCCGATGAACTTTTCCAACTGGCTCAGAGTGTTGGTCCTGTGCCGGGGCACGATGCATCTACGCTTCAGGTTGGTGAGGAAGACAGCTGCTTTGAGTACATCCAAGCTTTCATGAACAGTGACACTCTCATGCAATCTGAGGATTCAGGTATGGCTGTGTTGTTGGAGTTGAATGATACCGTGAATAATGTAATTCAGGTTCGTAATGTTGAGTCTAAGACAACTACAGATGATGTGCATAATGTAATGTCAACCCCAGAGTTAGGTAAGAATGCAGTTACTGGTGATTTGGTGCTCAGTGTCCCTAACACTAATATAACCCACTCAGCTGAGGTTAGCCCAGCTGTCCCCTTACCAACCACCATTCCACCACTCGCACACACTGACACCACCACACGGAACACTGACACAGCTGAGCTACAGAAAATGCTTTCTAGCTATGCAGAGCTTAGCAACAAAGTCCTACAATATTTACATAACCCCACATCACCACCTATCCCTGCACCTACACTACCACATTCCACATCTCCCCCTGACACCAAACACACACCTGAACATGCACATGACAAACATGACCGAGTCGTGCCCCTTCGAGAGCTCTCAATGCTTCGACGCGAGTTCAAGGTTCAAGGCGGGCAGATCGGTGATCAGAGCTCAGACCTAAGTTACAGCAACTTATGCAGACAAATTGAAGATGGCGTAAAAGACTGTTTCAGTGAGACTGAAATACTGAGAGGTGTTCTCAGAATTATGAAACCAGGTCATTTCAAGGACATGCTAATGCACAAGGATGATTTGACCATAGATGAGCTGAAGGGCTTCCTGCAGTCCCACTTAGGTGGGCGAAGCAACACAGAGCTCTTCCAAGAGTTGATGTGCACGAAACAAAATGATAGTGAAACCCCCCAACAGTTCCTGTACCGTGTCATCGGCCTGAAACAAAAGATCCTCTTTGCTTCAAAACATGCTGACACAGAAGTGAAGTACAATACGATCACAGTTCAAGACATATTCTTACACACCATATATCAAGGCCTCAGCCACAAACATAATGACATACGCAGAGAACTTAAAACATTGCTTTCCGATAGCAGTGTGTCTGATGAGACAATCCTGAAGCAAATGATGAAGATAACAAGCACAGAGAATGAGCGACAGAGACGTCTGGGACCAGACGTGAAACAGAAACAAGTAAGCGTGCAAAGCACTGAGCTAGTGGAGGTCGAAGTTGCAGCTGCACAAGGCAGTGGTGCAAAGAAAGATGCTCCCGATAAACAACCAAAGGCTAATGCACTCCAACAGTTAACTGAAAAAGTAGCAGAGTTAATGACTAAGGTTGAGCTACTGCTACGACCACAGCAGACTCATAGCTCCGAGCCCTGCCACCACTGCAAAGCTCAAGTAGAACAAAAGAAGCCCAAGTCATATGGCTGTGCTAATTGCCTCGCAAAGAGCCTCCCAGGTTGCACTCACTGTTTTAACTGTGGCGAAAGCGGCCACAGAGCAGTAGGCTGCCTGAAGCCGAAGCGTCAGGAAAACTGGAACCGGTCGCTGCAACGGGACAACCAGTGACCGGGTCTCATGTTCAGTCCCACAGTGTTAAGTGCAATGTATTCAGCGCAGAGAGTCATGCTAAAGAGAGTTTGCTGAATAAAAGGCCTAAAGTACACAATGAAGATGACACCCAATCCCCCCTTTCCCTACCCACTCAAACAAGTAGGCGCCTAGCCAAGTTCATAGGTGCCAAAGCCCTCGCACGATGTGACCTGAATGGCCTGACCGTCGATGCACTGTTAGACACCGGAGCTCAAGTGAGCATGATCGATCGAATCTGGAAGAAGAAGTATATACCAGATGCACCGGTGAGGCCCCTCAGTGAGATCTTTGATGACGAAGAGTTGGAAATACAAGCTGTGAATGGAGGAGTCCTTCCTTTTGATGGCTGGGTCCTCATCGCAGTCAGCTTTGCCGGAGATTGGGCTCTTAGCCAATCCATAATGGTGCCTTTCCTCATCAGTAGCATTATCCTTGAACGGCCAATTCTTGGTTTCAATGTACTCGAGGAAGTCGTCCAGGATAGACCAGCAGAGCTCCTTCCAGCCCTCACCACACTCCTCTCTGACTCCATATCTGCCTCTGTGGATCAGGTGGAGCTGTTGGTGAACTTCATTCAGACAGGCAAACCCACCACGTGTCCCAAACTGTTAAGAACTGGAAACTACGATACTGCAGTTCCAGCTGGACAAGTTGCTTGGGTTAAGTGTCAGGTCCCGCCAGCTGTCGATCAGTCAGACCCCCTTCTCTTGTTTGAACCTGAGGAAAACAACGCCCAGCTTACAGAACTTGAGATTGGGGAGGGCCTGCTCGAAATGCAGTCAGCGAAGCGACCTTATGTAACAATACCAGTAAGAAATTGCACCAAGCACCCTGTGATCATACCGAGAAAGGCTGTTCTAGGAAGTGTCCAGGCTGTTGCTAGGGTGATTGAGACCAACCCACAGGAACTGTCCAGGCCCAAAGTAGCAGCCAATGCCGCAACAACACCAGCTGCTCAGACTGCTCTAGGCTTGTGGCAGCCTCCGGTGGACCTCAGCCACCTGGGTGAAGAAGAACAAGACAAAGTAAAGAAAATGCTGTGGGAAGAATCAGCTGCTTTCGCTCGAGACAGTCACGATATCGGCTGTATTCCCAGCTTGCAGATGTCGATCAACCTCAAGGACGACATTCCAGTGCAGAGAGCGTACTCCTCTGTCCCCAAGCCACTGTTTAAAGAGGTGAAGGAGTATGTGCAAGACTTGTTGATGAAAGGCTGGATAGTGAAGTCAAAGTCCTCTTATTCGGCGCCAGTGGTCTGCGTCCGAAAAAAAGATGGTACGCTCCGCCTCTGCATAGATTATCGTCTCTTGAATCAGAAAACCATCCCTGATCGACATCCTTTACCTAGGATACAAGACCTGACAGACACCCTTGGTGGCTACTCCTGGTTCAGCATCCTTGACCAAGGAAAAGCCTACCATCAAGGTTTCGTTGCCAAAGACTCTCAACACCTCACCGCTTTCATTACTCCCTGGGGACTGTACGAATGGGTCCGTATCCCATTTGGCCTCTCAAACGCCCCCGCAGCCTTCCAGCGGAGTATGGAAGAGATGCTAGGTCCCTTGAGAGATGACTGCTGTCTCCCGTACCTCGACGATGTGCTTTGCTATGCGAAAACTTTTGACGAGCACGTGGAAGGGGTCCGTAAAGTACTTCGAGCACTTCAGAGACATGGGGTGAAGCTAAGACCTGAAAAGTGTGAGCTGTTTCGCCGAGAAGTGAGATACGTGGGACGCCTTGTGTCAGCTCAAGGAGTGAGGATTGATCCCAAAGACTTGGATGCAGTGCGATCATTAGCCAGCAGGACGCCACAGACAGTTGGAGATGTGAGAAAGCTCACCGGTTTCCTGGGCTATTACCGCTCCTACATCCAGGACTTTTCAAGGATAGCGAAACCCATCTATGAGCTACTACAAGTCAAGCCCGGACAAGCAGCTGTAGAGCGTGGAAAAAGCAAAGGTCCACAACTACCGTCCAGAACACCCGTGGAGTGGACTGCCGAACACCAGCTAGCCCTTGACCGACTTGTATCTCTCCTTGTTAGCCCCCCTGTGTTGGCGTACCCCAACTTCAACGAACCGTTCGTATTGCACACAGATGCTTCTGACCAGGGACTGGGCGCAATCCTTTACCAACACCAGGATGGCAAGTTGAGAGTCATCGGGTACGGCTCTAGGACCTTAACTGCAGCTGAGCGAAACTACCATCTGCACAGTGGAAAACTGGAGTTCCTTGCCCTGAAGTGGGCTGTATGCGAAAAGTTCAGAGATTACCTGTTCTATGCACCTCACTTCACGATATACACAGACAACAATCCCCTTACCTATGTAATGACCACAGCAAAGCTTAACGCTGTAGGCCATCGGTGGGTTGGGGAGCTCTCAGATTTCAGATTCGACATTAAGTACAGACCTGGAAAGGCCAATATAGACGCTGACACGCTGTCGCGTCTCCCGTTAGACATCGAAGCGTACAGTGAGTCCTGCACTAAAGAGTGTTCTGAAGACGTGGTTCGCGCTGTCTGGGATGGGAGTAAAGTAGCCAAGCAGAAAGATGTAGCCTGGGTTGCAGCTCTGAACATCAACTCCCAAGCCGACCCGTCTCCTTTTGATGACTTGAAAACTATCGGTCATGATGAGCTTGCGGAAGCGCAACGTGCAGACGAAGCCATCAGTGAAATGATTAAGTTGAAAGAGGCAGGTACACCCTTAACTGATGACATACGGAAAGCTGCGAGTGGAGCTACTAAAAGACTCTTCCATGAATGGGGAAAGCTTGCTTTGGAAAATGGTATTCTGTACAGGCGTGCCAACGGCAGAAAGCAGTTTGTGCTCCCCGCCAAGTACAAAGACCTAGTCTTGAAGAAACTCCACAATGACATGGCTCACGTCGGCACAGAAAAAGTCCTGGATCTGGCCAGGGAGAGATTCTATTGGCCATTCATGGCAAAAGAGATCGAAGACCATATCACTAAGAAATGTCCATGCATAAAATCAAAAAAACCAGTTACTCATGTTCGTGCCCCGATGGGTAGTATCACATCAAGCTCACCACTAGAGTTAGTGTGCATCGATTACTTACATCTGGAGACCAGCCGTGGTGGCTACGAGTATATCCTAGTGGTCGTTGATCATTTTACAAGGTTCGCTCAGGCCTACCCAACGAAGAATAAGAGTGGAAAGACAGCGGCCGAGCGCATCTTTAATGACTTCATCCCCCGCTTTGGATATCCGTCCAAGTTGCACCACGACCAAGGCCGTGAATTTGAGAACGAGCTGTTCCGTACTCTCCAGCAGCTGTCAGGCATCCGTCACTCCAGAACAACGCCCTACCATCCCCAGGGAAACCCGGCGGAGCGGTTCAATCGGACGATCCTGCAGATGTTGAGAACGTTGACTGACAAAGAGAAAGAGCGTTGGAAAGATCAGATCCCGAGAGTTGTACATGCGTACAATTGTACTCGCCATGAGTCGACAGGCTTTTCGCCCTTTTTCCTCCTTTATGGGCGTCATCCTCGTCTTCCCATTGACCTGCTCTTTGGATTGCTTGAAGACACAGAGCCTGACTCGCCGAAAGGATACGCAAAGAAGTGGGCAAAGCAGATGTCTGAAGCCTATCGAATTGCCAGTGAGAACAGCAAGCAGGCCAGCGCCAAAGGCAAAGTGCTCTATGACAAGCGAGCAAGAGGAGTGGTGCTACAGCCTGGCGATCGAGTCTTAGTCCGGAACCTAAGTGAGCGTGGTGGACCAGGAAAGCTACGATCCTACTGGGAGAAGGCCATCTACGTCGTGAAAGAACAGTTTGCTGATAACCCAGTGTACGTAGTGTATCCCGAGTCTGGGGACCAGAAAAAGACCAGAACGCTCCATCGCAATCTGCTCTTACTCGTGAATGACCTTCCAGTCGAAGAGCCTCCACGACAGGCTGCTCCTGAGAAGACAGCCCAGAAAAGGAAACGACAGACCCGACGTACCACGCCAGAGCGTGTGGACCCACCGCAAGCAGATTCAGACTCTGACTCGAACTCCGACTCTGATGGTCCCCGTTACTGGCTGAGGATCCCTGCAGAGAGGATACAGGAGGTACCTACCGTAGCCCCACCACAACGACCAGCCATCACTGTGAGTCGCCCGATTCAAGTACCTGTACGTGAAGAGGTGAGAGTTGACGTTGACTACTTACCTGAAGCGGAACCAGTACCTGTAAGAGAAGCAGAGATCATGGAACCTGAACAGGATGAAGTCCAGTCTGATGATGCGAGACCAGAGGAGCAAGATGGATATGCTGAGGCTCCAGAGCCCGTCCAGGAAGAGCAGCCTCTGGTCAATGCAATGCCAGACCTACCGACAGAGGTCAGAAGGTCAAGTAGGGACAGACAACCAAGACAGATATTAACATATGAGAGACTTGGTCAGCCCACACTGGCAACACAAGCTAGAGTTAACATGGCGAACGCTGACTTGCACTCACCTGCTTACACCACACCTCACACTACACAACCCATGCATCCACTCATTCCCTACACAACACAAACATACCCCTTCAACCCCTATTCCACACCTTATTCCCCCTTTACATACATGCCTTACCCCTTCCCATCACACCCATACATCTTACCCTTTCCTGTCACCTGTTAGGAGAAAGAGAACTTTAAGTTATAAGAGTTGAGTAGAAAATGGTGGGACCCATTTCTTTTTGTCGGGGAGTGTGTGACGACCACAAAAGTGTCACATTTTGTGTTTATGAAAAAGAGTAATAAGAAGATAATTGTCTTTTATTTTGAATACAACTTATTGTAATTTATTTTGAAAATGGTAGCCCAAAGAGTTTGCATTTCTTTATGCAGTGGTTTATTTCCATATTGAAATGTGTATATTGTAATGTTTGCTCCATGCCAGCAGGGGGCGAGGGCGGTTTCCGTTTTTAGTGACTTGCATTGCGTTTTCCCTTCATTACTGCAAGTGCCTGAAACTGAACAGCCGTGTCCTCATCTCTCTCCTGTTTCTCAGGTTCGTAAATGTGCAAATATGCTTTGAAATTTGGGATTAGCCCTGCTGAAATGTAGTTGGGATGTTTGTGAACTGTTTTAGTGAAACAATTGTCGATGTAGACTTCTTGTGATTTTGTTTGAAGTAAGTTTGCAACGAAGGCAAAGTCTAGCCGTTTAACAGTGCAGTGATCACGCACGACATGCATGGTAGTAGAAACCAATTCAGTTTAATGCACGCGCCTTCCCCACGTGAACGTACGCCTCAGTAATGTTTTAGAAACTTACAATCTCGATGTGTATCGTTTATTTTGCCGCCTGTAAGGTCCCAACCATTGTGTTTTTGCTATGAGTGTTCATGAAGGAAAAAAGGTGACTGTTTAAAAACGAGTTTTGTTTACATTTAGCACTTAAGGTTTATGAGGGTAAAATGCAGTATTGTCTTGATTTGAAACGAAGTAAAATACTTTCATAAGAAGTTTAAAAGTAACTTTAACATTATGCTGGTTAAAATGCCATTGTCTATGTAATTCATTTTTGATAAATAGGTTAAAACACTATGCTGAAGAGTAAGTGAACATGTATTTTGGTAAAAGATGTTATTTTGCTATGGACTTTGTACTGAAGGAAATTGTGATTTTGTGATGACATGGACACTGAAATTCATTGAGAATGCTCAAAGGACATTGAATACTGAATATGTTGAACATAAAAAAAACAGAACTTAATACGAGTGTGTTTAAAGGGAAACTTTAATAAAATTACTGCAAGTGCCTGAAACTGAACAGCCGTGTCCTCATCTCTCTCCTGTTTCTCAGGAACTTATCTGTCAACCAAGGTGCCGTTGCTACGGTACCCGTTACACGTGTGCGTGTGCGTGTGCGTGTGTGTGTGTGTGTGCGTGTGTGTGTGTGTGTGTGTGTGTGTGTGTGTGTGTGTGTGTGTGTGTGTGTGTGTGTGTGTGTGTGTGTGTGTGTGTGTGTGTGTGTGTGTGTGTGTGTGCATCTGTGTGTAAGTGTGTGCGTCCGTGAGTGCGTGTGTGCGTGCGTGCATGGGTGTATGAATCTGTGTGAATGTCTGTCTGTGTTTGTGTGCTCCTGGGGTGTGGAGAATTGCAGAGGCTGCATCCCACAGTTGACGTAGCAGCAGCATCCATCCATCCCTCTCTGCTCTGCTCACAGGAGACTCCACAACCACACTCGGGAATAAACACTTCAGCAAGGAAACGCTTCTTAAGGTCCTTGGTTTGTTTTGACTGCCCTGAAAACAGTTGCATATTGCCCACACACACTGAGACACAAACACATACTCAGGTACACACATATACACACGCACGCACACACGCACGCACGCACGCATGCACACACACTTTTTTTAAATCATCTGTCAGGTGTTTTAATTCATACAGGTTAACTGGGTTTAACTACATGTAGACTGTCAACATTGCATGATCATTTTCTAGACCACACATGCAAGCAGTCAAGGCAGGATCTCCACAAAGAGCATATACAGGAGGGTAGCAGATTTGAAATGAACGGACTGTAATTAGTGCTCCCTATGTGTCAAAGGTCACCCTTCACTGCTTTGATGGATGCCCTGGCTGACATGTTTGCTGCCTGTTTGTTTGTCGGTCTCTAAATGGCATTTTTTAATGTCGACTAAGCAATTGGTCCAGGGCTGCGCTGTGGGGCCCCCGGTCTGCACGCTTGCGTTGCCACCGCACTCTCGCCTGCCTCTGGAATAAACATGTTTTCATCCAGACACCACTCCTTTGTCAAAACAAATAAATATGTGCGATAGGCTGTGAATGTTTTTTTGTTTCAATGAAATAAAATATAGAGATAGACTGAGGTTTTTTGAGGCAAGGAAAACAGAGGTCTCTGTTTCAAAGAGATGGAAGAAAATCAGTAGGTATTTTCAGTTATTTTATATTATATATATCTACTCCATATATTGCTCATGTTTGTTAACAGTTTCCTAAATATGTATGGTAGCTAGCCTAAGATGCATGCAACAGGGATTGTTCACTAGAACATTGTGACAACTTCCCGTTTAAAGGTGTGAATAATATGGCGAAATTCTTTATGAGTCAAGTGGCAACAACGTCGCGTTCAGCTAATTTCACAACTCCTCATATATGTATATATGGATCACACTTGTTTACAGTCTCTCTTTCCCTCTTCCTCTCTCTCTCTCTCTCTCTCTCTCTCTCTCTCTCTCTCTCTCTCTCTCTCTCTCTCCTACTCCAATGGTCTATTATGTGGGTCACCTCCTCTGTACAGATGTACAATCTGAAGAACAGGAAGAGAGAAAGTGAAAATACTGACCTTACTTTAAATTATAAGAAATCTGCACATACAGAACAGATATTTATAGCCAATAGCGCGCAGCTCAGTATGCAATGAAGTTATGGCTGCTCCACTGACCCCACGCCTTCTCCACTGATGCCCAGCAACTCAGCAGCCACGGATCACATCTGATCAGATCACACACACACACACACACACACACACACACACACACACACACACACACACACACACACACACACACACACACACACACACACACACACACCTCCCTCCCCAACTCCTTGTAATAGCAAATGTATATGTACTGTACATGAATTTTCCCCCTTAGGACAAGGATCTAGCCAGGCTGAACAACGGTAGTCAGCTCAGCTCTGCTCCACTTATATATCAATTAAGCAACAGCAGCTCCTGGGAGAAGCGAAGGCACGGACCATTAGCTTTAAGAGGGGTGTGATGTGCCAGGTTTGACAGTTAAGATTAGAGAGTGCTGGGTTTCATTTGTGATCTTTTACTGTAATGCTGTGGGATTTGCATTCTTTTTTTCCGTACATTTCCTCCTCTAAGAGGTGGTGAATGTGGCCTTTCACATTTCCATTTAGTGCATTAAATGGACCGCATCTGTGAAATGTCAAGCACTTTCTTTTTTCATTTACTGAGAATTTGTTGTTTTCTTGTTTCTTTTTTTGATGGCATGAAGACTGTCAGAATAGCTTAATGTACTGTATGTATTGTATATATTATTCACCATGTAGTCACCAGAATGTATTTTCATGTACATACTACGTATAGGCCTATGTAAATCCTTCGCACGGCTGTCAATTACAACGGTCATTTTCTCCTACACCAAAGAATGACATAAAAAAAAAACCTCTCTGATATGAAATTCTTATACCAGCAACAGAAAATAGCATGGCCAGTTTACACAAACATGGGAGAACATGCGGCCTGAAATTGATCACCCTGGCTTCTGTTTTATTTAACCTACTTAGCCACGACTGTGCGCTGAGCCCCCGAGGATTTAACATTTCCACTTGTCAGAATGAATTAACCGTCACAAATACAACTTAAATCTCCAGCAGTTTTTTTCTGTCTCTCTCTAATGTGACTCACACAGACGGCTACACATTTTGTATTTTTTTCTTCCTTTTTTTGGAGAGGTGGGGAGGGGGGGGTGGAGGATAAAAGTTTGACTGTTTTTGAATTTGGGGAAGTGGAGGCGGAGGCGGGCGAGGGGGGTGTTGCCGGTGCGGAGTCCTCCACTGCTCCCCAGGGAGGCTTGGCGGATGATGAGTCGATGGGTGGGGAACGGGAGCAGAGACGGGAAGAGAGAGGAGGGGAAGAAAAGGGGGAAGAGAGAGAAGGGGGGGAGAGCGGAGGTTGACAGTAGTGGGCGGCGGGTGGTCCCGACAGGGTTTGGGGGGGGGGGGGGGGGCACTCCAAACGTGTGTGTACAGGCACCTTCCCCCCTCTGTGTCAATGCACAACTTTCAGTTTCCCTTTTTCTGCAACTGGTGGCGCCCCTAATATTGCACAAAGTTGAAGGGAGAGAACAGGTGTAATGGCAGATAACAGAGTGGGACATGTGTAAATGCCTTTCTTTATGTGTGTGTGTGTGTGTGTGTGTGTGTGTGTGTGTGTGTGTGTGTGTGTGTGTGTGTGTGTGTGTGTGTGTGTGTGTGTGTGTGTGTGTGTGTCTGTGCGTGCATGCGTGCGTGCGTGCGTGCGTGCGTGCGTGCGTGCGTGCGTGCGTGCGAGCGTGCGTGCGTGTGTGTGTGTGTCCAGAGCGGTGAAGGCACTAAAAACCATTCAGTCCTTCCAGTGACCTCAGACATGTAAATGTGTTGCACATCCATTTCTCACCAAGTCCCACAACATGTTTCTAAATGACTCAGATGTTTGTAAGTGTGCGTGTGCGAGTGCATGAGTGTGTGTACTGTACATTCTATATGCTGACACACAAACACACCAATTAGGTGCGCTGCTCATCTACCGTACGTATGTTTATGTCTGTGAGTGTGTGTGTAGGCAAACAT
>NC_085867.1:54066162-54108662 GCF_034702125.1 Engraulis encrasicolus
GATGACTCAGACTGAATTCAAACTTGGGCCCTGCATGCCACTTGATGGTACAGGTGCTGTATACCTAGCCTAGCGATGGTGTACTTCCACCCAAAGATTTTGGCTCTGCACATAGTCTGGTGAAAGCCTCCTGGCTTGGTTGGCTCTCTGTTTAGCCAATCAGCAAACAGTTGAGAGTGGTGACGCAGAACTCACCCGCGGAGTCCGTTACTGATTGGTTAAGATAACACGATTCTCACTTTTGTCTTGTTATTTGTATACTTTTGCAACACTATCGTAACAGTCATGCTAATAAAGCAAAACTTGAATTTTAATTTTAATTCGGAACTCAAAGTCAAAAGTCGGCTTTCGCCTAGGCTATATACTCTACTGACACATACAGTAAAGTTTGCAGTGTTTGGTTCAACACTAAGAGAGTTCAATTTAACATCCATAGTGTCGGTCCTTCTCTCCAAGTGATGACACCGCAGGGTGCTGTGCTGACACTGTGCAGCACAGCGGCCTGCCATATTGAAAACCCTGTGTGCTTTGCCTCCGCCTCTGCTTAGCTTGCCCTGCATTGTACTGTGTGTGTATAGTATGTCTCTGGGAACATCACTCCCTCCCTCAGCGGACATCAAGGAGGCCACAGTGTAATGGCTGTAGACAGGCTCCAGATGGGGGATGCTGAGCTGTGGTCTGCTGGTTGGCTCCGGGGCTGGAAAGGGGACATCGAGAGCTGGACACTCAAGTCCTCTGGTCTCGGAGAAAGAGAATGTCTGCTCTGGGAGGCTATGAGAGGAGCATATTGTATAGGGGCTGAGGGGTAAGAGCTGCTTGGAGTGGGAATAAGACTGGCTGTGGTTAGATGGCTAATGACTGGAGGCCTGACTGATGAAATGGAGTGAAGATGCCTGGATGGAGTGTCTGTCGACGTGCGGTGCGTGCGTGAGTGCATGCGTGAGTGCAGGCATGTGTGCGTGTACGCATTGACACTTGTGCACACTTCGGTTTGTAAGAATGTGTGTATCTGTGCGTGTGTGTGTGTGTGTGTGTGTGTGTGTGTGTGTGTGTGTGTGTGTGTGTGTGTGTGTGTGTGTGTGTGTGTGTGTGTGTGTGTGTGTGTGTGTATGTACTGTATGTGCAAGGACAATGGGGGACAAAGGGTTCAGTTGTCTCGGGCCCTGTTAAATAGGGGGCCCATAATTGGGTCCTCATTACATAGAATGTATTGGGTGGGAGGGCCCTTTCAGATGACTTTGTCCTGGGCCCCGCCAAAGCCGTCAGCGGCCCTGTGTGTGTGTGTGTGTGTGTGTGTGTGTGTGTGTGTGTGTGTGTGTGTGTGTGTGTGTGTGTGTGTGTGTGTGTGTGTGTGTGTGTGTGTGTGTGTCTGTCTGTCTGTCTGTCTGTCTGTCTGTCTGTCTGTGTCTGTGTCTGTGTGTGGCCATCTCTAGAATGTTTGGAAGATATCATGATTGCTGTGAAAAGAAGAGAAGAACCTTGAAAACAGTAGACTAATGTTGGCTTGGAGGGAGCGCACAAAAAAGGGTAACACATGTACTTACACTGTATATACCTAACCCAACCCTAAGAAGAGCAGAAATACATGATGCTGCATGTTACATACAGTATGTGCTTTGTGAAACTGTACCTAATGACTTAAACAGGGCCAACAAAATACAGTGCAATAAAACAGATAACTCCCTTGAAGCTGCAGGCGAGGGTGGAGGCTGGAAACCATCCACCACTGGTGGCAGCGGAGCGGATGGCGGGCATCACTGCTGCCGTAATCAGGCTCGGCTCAGCCCATCTCGGTCCGGCTTGGCCCAGCCCAGCCCAGCCCAGCCCAGCCCAGCTTGACCGGAGCCTCCCTCCGTGCCTCCACACCCCCGAGGCTCTGGCACCATCCCAGCCTCTCCTCTACGCAAATAAATGTTTATTCTACGCTCTCAGACACTACCTCATGGGCCTGTTTGTTCAAAGGCACTCGTCCTGAATTCGGTAATTTATTCCACTAATATCTGTAGCTACCCAACCGCTAAATAAACAAAACTCCCGTCGACTCTCGTGGAAAGGGGCGGCCATTGCAAAGCAGGGGAAAACAGGTGGGGGTGTGGGCAGGATTGGATACAGGGAATGTTAGTCTTCCTGTTTCTATTATTATTTATGTTGTCTCGTTGGACATGGAAGAAAGGCGTGGAGGGGCATAATGAAGTTTTTTTGTTTTTTTTAACTGGAGCACTTTTTTCCACCAGTTAGCACTTAGCGTGTCCTGCTGGCTAGCCATAGCTGTCCGTCAAAACAAGTCTGCTACGTAAGACTGGCACAGGTGACACGTCTGACAAAACAGAAAGTAATTACTTAACACTTGATGACATAATTATGTGAACGCGGACAGAAGCCTTTTCCCTCGGTTGGGTGCATTAGGAGAACTGAACAGGCATAAGTCTTTGGTCTTACTTACCAGGGAAGAAAAATCAGAAAAACTGCAGGAGCTCTTTGAACAAGGCCATCAGCTGAAACAAAACGAGTTGTCTTTTTTGACTGGCATTGGAATGGACAGCATTGTCCATTGTGATGTTCCTGAACTAGCCTACTGCTATTTCTGCTGTTGAAAAGCTTTGTAAAGGCAGGGAGACCCAGTTCAAAGTAAAAGCTGTCAGCTCACTTTTTTGCCACAGCAGTCTTATGATGTTTGACAATAGAGTTATGTGAGAGAGTTTGTTTTTACCTCCCCTCGCACTCGTTCCCTGGCTCCTGTCATATGGCCCCTGAATACACAGCGGAGGAGGACAAGAGACTCAGCACTCTCTCTCTCTCTCACTCTCTCCCTCACACACACACACACACACACACATACGGACGCGCACACACACACACACACACACACACACACACACACACACACACACACACACACACACACACACACACACACACACACACACACACACACACACACACACACACACACACACACACAAGCAGCTCCTAGCTGTAGTGGAGCAAAAAAGAGTTCTGCTAATGGACGGCGCAGCGCGCTGCACAATGGCAGATCGCATTCAGCCAGCAGCGGAGAACACCAGGAGTCCATCATAACTAGAGGAACTCCTAATTAATCAGCCATTGCCTCATTAACCTGTCACACACGCAAGCCTTTCTTGTGGTGTTACATAGGCCTGTGTGAATAGAACTCTCCTCTGATTTCTTTGCAGAAAAAGAAAAAGGATAAGAAATAGCAGGATTTTATGATTTTCAGATGTACTGTATTTTAGAGGCATAGGGTTATACTTTAAGGTTCATGTTACATTAATTACATATGTTTACATATGTAAAGTAAGTAGCTAACTGCCTGTTATACAAGTATTAGCATTTAGTACTGGCTACTGGCACTGTACATTATGGTTAGGGTTATGTATGTACAGTGTACATAATATTACATGTTGATACATGTAGACACATTAACAAGAAAATGCAAAATAAAGTGTTACTGGCAGTATGTGGTTGGTAGCAGAATATACTGAATATTGTGTCCTCTCAGACCTCGCAGGGCATTCAGATGTGAGGGTGCAGACTGTGGGATTATTTTCATCGGCTTCCTTGAAAAGTTGTCAAATGGGAAAAATACAAACCTCCCTTGCCCTTTGAAATACTGCGCAAAAGATATTTTACAAAATTGCCCTATTTATACGAGGAGACAGACTTAATTGTCCATGGTAACTTAATTTATTACATCAATAAAAAATAAAATCTTTGGAAAAAAATATTGCACTGCCTTTCAAATTCAAACTCTTTCTATTTCAAATCATTGGATTTTATTACAGAAGCATCAAAAACGTGCACGGCACACAAACTAGATGAGTGCTCTTGGCTAGGAACTGCTTTTGGCTCCAACAAACACACACCACAAATATATATCAGCTTGATTTAGCATTTGTCTGCACAAAAAGAGGTCAGTCAAGGGTGTTGTGGGTTTTTTTCATTCTTTTTGGGAGGTAGGGCAGAGAGGGGATGGGAGGGGGTGCCTTTAATCCTGATGTCCACTACCTGCCTCTGCTTTGTGATGCTCTCTCTCTCTCTCTCTCTCTCTCTCTCTCTCTCTCTCTCTCTCTCTCTCTCTCTCTCTGAACTGCTGCTCGTCTCAGGGAAAACACAGCAAAACAGAGGTGTGCTTGCTGGTAAACGCGGAGGAAGAAGAAGCACTTTGGCTCCACAGCTTGATCATCCGAAGACAGAAAACACTCCGGGCGTCTTGATTGACCTTGAAGGAATTAAAGACACACAGGAGCACAGAAACACACAAACACACATGCGCATGGGCACGTAAACACACAGACACAGATATAAATTAGCATTATAAATTCAGCCATGTGTGGGGGGGGTGGGGGGTGCGTGTGGGGTGTGGTGGTGGAGGGGGTCCTTTGGGCCAGAATAGCGGCGGTGATGGTGGGTGGGTTGGAGGTTGCAAGGTTGGGTGGATAAGGTGGAGGTTGGTCGGGGGTTGGGCTGAGCGAGGGGAGGTGTGGGGTGTGCGCGTATGTGGGGAGGGGTGGAATAATAACCTGAAGCAAATCACCTTCAGAGCAGCTAACTAATACAGACTGGAGGAGAGCGAGCGGGGGGTAGAGAGAGAGCAGAGAGAGAGAGCGAGAGAGCAAGAGAGAGAGAGAGAGCAGACTCTTGTGTGCCCAGCTCGGCGGAGCCAGAGCAGAGCAGAGCAGAGGGCATGTGTGTTGTAGCTGTGGGCGTTGACACTGTCCTCAACCCTCAGTACGTATATTAGGCCATGCCTGCCTAGCGCACACGGCCTCTTCCTGACAGCTCCTACAGGGATGAGACCCAGTTCACAAAATACACACCACAGATCAGAGCCTTTCGCTCTTGCTCAAATACACAAATACAACACACACATGCAAACACTCTCTTGATGTCTATCTCTCTCTCTGTCTCTCTCTCTCTCTCTCTCACACACACACACACACACACACACACACACACACACACACACACACACACACACACACACACACACACAGTGAGACAGACAAAGAGACAGAGAGAGGGGGGGGGAGAGAAAGACTATATAAATGAGAGTATATAAATGCATTACAGTAGCCTATATTCACTGTGTGTAGTAGTACAGCATAGCCTTGACTTTTTGTATTTAACTATTATTGTTATTAGGCTATTGTTATTATTATGTCTTCTATTCCTTCCCCTATATGTTAAATGTTAAATGTTAATTGTCATGTATTACTCTTATCACTTATTGTTACTGGTTTATCACTGGTCCATCACTGTCACTCCCCAATGTTAAATGGTCAGTATATGGCCTACATCACTTTACTGTTATTGGTACATCAGTGTTATATCAGTCTGTAAATGTCAGTCCTGTGTCTATGTCCTTCATGGTAGCCTATAGAGAAAGAGACTTAATTTCAATTTTCTTGTAGCCTATGACCTGTGCATAATAAGAGACAATAAAAGCTGACTTGACTTGACTTGACTTGATAGAGAGATGTCTTGTTTAATTCCCATAGTATTGACGCAAGAAAGTGGCCACTTTTGCAACCAAGATGTGTTACAATTTTTTCGTTTGCATTTTTTTAACAGTCACCTGTTGATAATAGTGTCTTGGAGAATACAAACAGAAATTAGAATTTGGTACAAGTGCGCAAAATAGGCTACGTTAATTTTCTGCTCCTGTAAAAAAAAAAAAAACAATTCCATCTCTACGCTTTAGGCTACATGCTTTACATTAACATAATGTTTTATTTCCGTCCATAAACTATAAACGCACATTAAATGCGTTATTACATTATATGATCCACGGGGTGCTTGCGTGATTCAACACACGACTTGTAGGCAATTGGTTTAATGTGCTTTCGGTTTCACACCATCGAAGAGGACCGTGGCCCGGCGTCGCACGAGGGCACTACAACCAAGAAAGTTTTAACATTGCTTACATGCCGGTGTTTTGTAAGGCAGCAACGCAATTTACAATAACAGTGCGTGTCGGCTGCCAGCCTGCAAATGGCCAATAAAATAAATCCTTTTAGTGAAGCAGAGGAGGCGTCAGAGAATGTGACATCGATGTAGACTAGTTTCAGGAACTGGAGAGAAGGGCGTGTGTTATTAGTGATCAGCCAAGCAGAAAGTCCCACAGTTGAACTGTCAGCGAGCGACATAGCAGGCAGACGAGGAAAAGCAAGTGAGGTGAACAGACGCGTTTTGCCTGTCTGAGCCTAGATGGTCATATAGCCTATGAAGACTACTCATCACCAGCAACGAACAAGGGATTTTAACACTGCCATAGGTATGGTATAGCTTCGAGACTATTCTGCCACTGCTCACACGGGATTTTACTCACATTGCTGTATTAATACCACAGAAATTGTACCTCATATTTCAAGACATCATTCGCGGACGGCGCGCAAAGCCGGCTCGCGCAGTGCGTGGGTAATGTAGCTGCCCGTATTTTATGTCACAATTCCGCGCTCTGACTAATCAGACATCGGGGACCACTGAGTCACTGGATTTTTTCATGGGAAGGTTATTTCTCAAGCACTGGTGATAGAAACTATTTATCGTAGTAGACTGCCTGGGTTTTCCTGTCACGTAGCCTTAACGGATTTCGTATGGTTGTGCTTCATACCTTTCAAGCTATTTGGACACTTTGAAACACAGCTTGTATATAGCACACTGTGACTTATCAAGTCTTACCGAATGATTCTGCCTCTTCTAAAAGATAACCGATGAAATGATTGGTGCGTATCGGGTCGTGTTTCGGATCCACAGCCTGCGAAGGCGCGGGGAATGTGGTGTGTCAAATAATTGAAGAGACTAACTTTTACAAATGCTTGATAGGTTATGAGGTTATGATATGTTTTGTGGCATTCTCTCTTGTTGACAGTCAGTGTATTGAAGTCTGTGTGGGTTGTCGTTTACAGTAACCGAAGATAATATCTGGGAAGTCCGCTTTTCGCGTTAGAAAATGTTTAGAAATACCTAGAATTAGCGTGAAAGCTGGCGACATATTCGAAAGAGCTCAAGGTCGAGTAGGGCATATCTACATTATGTGATTCAAGCTTTCAGTCGTGAGTGCTTTTAAAGTTGGGACAGAACAACGTTTGCTTCTACACTGAATCTGACTTACAGTAATAGTGAGAAGGCAGGACTGATGTAACCATGCTGTGTTGTGTGCCAATCGTAATGCGTGTTTGATTTTTTTAACAGGTATCTGAGATCAAGACCCTCCCCCTTGAAAAACTTTGTTGTCAATAACTCCTCTTGGCACGCTCTCTCTCTCATACCCGCACACACACACACAATGCCCATGTGGAACAACAACAGTCTCTGATACCTGCCTAATCAGATTATGAGGATTTGCCATTACTGTGTCAATGACGGGTAAAATGGAAACACCCTTCTATCACGATGACACGCCAAATGTGCCTAACTTTGGGCAAATGCCAGATGCATATGAGCGCTACCAGGCCCACAAGATGATGAGCAAGAAGAACATGGCGGTGGCGGCTGCCCACCACTTCCCCGGCGGCGCCGTGGGCAGCTCCTCGGGCCTCAAGCTGCTCCAGGGCCAGCCGGGCACCAACGGCAACATCAACCCCAACAGCCTGGGCATCAACAGCAGCGGCGGCCCAAACCCTGCTCTCATGACGCAGCAGGAACTGGAGCAGCTCATCATCCACACCAACCAGGGCCAAGGGCCCAACTCGGGCAACCCCTTCATGTACCGTAACCAGGCCACCAACGAGCAGGAAGGCTTCGCCGACGGCTTCGTCAAGGCCCTGGCCGAGCTGCACAAGCAGAACCAGCTGGTCGGGGCGCCCATGTCCCCCCAGGGCTCCTACCAGAGGAACCTCATGGCCGGAGGGGAAATGCCCATCTACACCAACCTCAGCAGCTACAACCCCAACGCCCTGACCGTCTCGTCTTCATACCACGGCCAGCAGATCCCCTACACATCAGTAGGGGGCCACGGTGGCCCTGGACACAGCGGTCAGGCCCCCGGCGGCGGCGGCCACCACCCGCACCACCACCCGCACGGCCGGGGCGGCATGGACGCGCCGCAGACGGTGCCCGAGGTGCCGCACCCGCCGGGCGCCGACCCCACCAGCTCGCCGCCCTCGCTCTCGCCCATCGACCTGGAGACGCAGGAGCGCATCAAGGCCGAGCGCAAGAAGCTGCGCAACCGCATCGCCGCCTCCAAGTGCCGGCGGCGGAAGCTGGAGCGCATCTCACGGCTGGAGGAGAAGGTCAAGGTGCTGAAGACCCAGAACTCGGACCTGGCCTCCACGGCCAGCGTCCTGCGCGAGCAGGTGGCCCAGCTCAAGCAGAAGGTCATGAATCACGTCACCAACGGCTGCCAGATCGCCGTCAGCTCGGCCAGCATGGCCGCCGAGAGCAGGGAGAGCACCAGCTGCTGAAACACTGACAACACACACTTACACACTTACTCACAAAAAACCAACACAATGGAGACAAGGTTTTCTCGCTCTGTTCTCCCCTCTCTCGCTCACCCTCACCCTCACTCTCGCTCTCTCTCTCTCTCGATATCATTGGCTGTCACACTCCCTCTCTGGCTCTCTCTCATTATCATTCTCTCTCTCTCTCTCTCTCTCTCTCCCTCTCTCTCTGTCTCTCTCTCACTCTCTCTCATTATCTTACTCTCTCTCTCCCTCTCTCTCTGTCTCTCTCTCACTCTCTCTCATTATCTTACTCTCTCTCTCTCTCTCTGTCA
Source organism: Engraulis encrasicolus (assembly GCF_034702125.1). Classification (NCBI taxonomy): domain Eukaryota; kingdom Metazoa; phylum Chordata; class Actinopteri; order Clupeiformes; family Engraulidae; genus Engraulis; species Engraulis encrasicolus. The sequence continues at coordinate 54,074,903 of NC_085867.1, forward strand.
CTCTACATGCGGTGCGCGCTCACTCTTTCTCTTTTCTCTCAGTTTTGTTCCGCTGTCACTGTTTGAGTCACTGGCTGTGGAGAAATGACAGAGTAAACAGTGATTAGAGATGGTAGCTGAGGTGAGACTCTGAAGAGGTGCAAGAGAGGGGTGAAGGGGAAACCCCTCTTACCTCTCTCAGGCGATTAGGGAGAGTGAGAGGTAGAGACTGAGCCAGAGAGAGAGAGAGAGAGGTGCGGTTGGGGGACAGAGATCCAACTGAAGAACATTTCAGGACATTTTCTTGACTTCTGACAGGAGAATCATTGACAACAGAAAACATATTTTTTTGTGAAAAGTCAGGAGCACTGCGAGAATGCCATCCGAGTCAGATGGGATGGTCCAAAGGGAAATGCTCCATACAACACAGACTTGCACACACAGAGATGGGCACACACACACACACACACACACACACACACACACGCACGCACGCACGCACGCACGCACGCACACACATAGACACGCACGCACGCACACACACACACACACACACACACACACACACGCACACACATAGACACGCACGCACGCACACACACACACACACACACACACACACAGACAAGCACTCCTCTGAGATAAGAGTGAGGACTGTGCTTTATTGTATGGCACTTTGCACTCGTTCAGGCTAGCTGGAGCCACAGTGGCATCGGCGAGAGAGGGAGAGAGAGAGAGAGAGAGAGAGAGAGAGAAGGAGAGAGAGAGGGAGAGAGAGAATTGTCCCACATTCCCTTTAGCAGCCTTGAGGATTACGTTAGCCTGACACACACACACACACACACACACACACACACACACACACAGAGCAGCCTGTATCTCTGGAGTGACGCGGCTTATTCAAACATGGTGGATTCACTGTGGGGACATGGAGTTGACTCAGAATGGGGATTCCTCGCATACAGTCATACAAATAATGAAAAAAAACCGTACCCCCTTAGGACCCTTTGGAGACTTGCTCACCCCAATTCAGAGGGGGGCTATGCCTGGTATGACGATTTCTGTTTTATTTGTTCTTCGTTTCAACTCGAGTTTTGTTTTTTCATATTTAGTTTATTTTTTTGTCAGCTATACAATTGATTGGGTAAACGTGTGCTTAATTACATTTGAAATGATATGCACTAGAGTTGTGAGGTCAACTTTTACGACATTTCAAAGTGACCAGCAGTTAGGTGAATAGAAGCATGTGTGGGGGACTACATGGAGACGACAATGCACCTACGTATGACTGAAGACTTTTGGAAACGGAAGCTCTTTAGAACTTGGTCACAGTGTATACCCACATTAACTGAGTTAGTTGGCTGTGTTGTGGTGTAGATATCAGTGCAGATTCCTCTATTTTTGTCGAAGTCATCAAGTCTCAAGAACCCAGTGGAGCATATTGTTAGTATGTTTGTTTTACTATTGTGCAATTTGTGAATATTGAGGAAAAAAACACGACTTTTTTAAAACAAAAAGTCAAACTTTCAACTTTTTAAATGTGTATGAAATGATTCTGTTTATTTTGAGATTTAGAGTAGTTTTGAAATGAGAGAAAGAGAAAAAAACATTTAAACAACAAAAAAATGCGTACGGCCTGGACTTTATAAATGAGCAACACCAGAGCACTATCGATGGTACTTATGACTGCTTTTGGTTGAGCCTGAGCAACATTGAATCTGCATTCCAAGACAAAGACCTTTTGCACTGTATTTCCTCGTACACCTTTAATAACACGTTAATACCATGCGTTTTACCTGGACAGCATGTATTAACTACAAGCAACAGCGTGTTGGACTGCCACCGTAAGCCACACTAGTTTATTTTATTTTATTTTATATTTAGATTTTTTTTGTGCTGAGAGGACAAAATGCTGAGATACAGAAAGGGAGAATTTATTTTACAAATCTCATTTTTTTGGTTACAACACGAAAGCCAGTTGGAAAAAAAATAGAAAAGGGCTTTTCAAGTAATAGTATTTTTCCCCTTTGGTTTGATTTTGTTTTTGCATTGTTTGTTTTTTGTAAGATTTTTTCAGAAGCAATTTATTTATGCAAAAATTATCTATACTATTTATGTTGTTTATGTAAAGGAACTGTACAGGTGGAAATACCAGTGTCTTATTGACACTATTTTGGACTTTATATTGCACATAAATCATAACATTAAATGATGTCTGATATTTATCATCAATCTCTCACATGAAATGTATACTCATGTATACAACCCACTCCTTCTGAAAACTACTTGGTATTTTTGTGGATTCCTAAAAAAATAAAAGAAAAGATTGTCTTTATGAAACTAAAATCAGATTATCCCTCTTGATATCCTTGGCAGTGTGTTAGATCAAACATTAGCTACCTTGCTGACAATTGGTGCATACCAGTCAAACTTTGTGCAAAGACAGAGCTTGCTTTTTTCAGATTACTGTTGGCTTCAATAATCTGATCAGAAGTCTTTTCATGACATCGTTCTGCACTGAATTGCTACTTATGCCTTTCACATATATAATACAGAGGTGTAGATCAACTGTTTATATATCTATATACATATTCTTATCAATCTGCAGTGATCTCATGAAAAATTGTTATAGTACAACTTTTGAGTGTCAAGGAAATATTTATTTTTAAAAACTTGAAAGAGGCTTTAAATGCCAAAAAGCTGTTATATTTTTGTACTTTTTTTTGATCCTGAAGTTTTCATTTTTTGAGAGACAAATCTGCGTAAGTGTGCTCCAGTGTGCTATGTTTGCTCTAACAAGACTACACTATTTATTGCATTGCACCAGAGGGCTGCCTTTGCTTTTGTCCACATACAGTACATGTGCTTTCAGCAAATTTGGTCCCCAAATCCCACCCCAGATAACTCCTATATGATAGATGGACTACAACCCTAAACCTCATTGCTACACCTCTGAGGTTTGACAGTATTGTATTGTGTATTATTAGTTGATTTGATTTGTTTTTATATGTTTTGTTTACCACACACATGCATACTGTACATAGGCCTACATTTCTCTGCTGACATTTTTTATTTCTGTGTTGTAGTTGTGTTGGTATGGTATAATTTATTTTAAGTTCTGGGCTGGGCTGGGTCAGGTTAGAATAATGCCATGCACATAAGGACTAAGTTACTTTTTCTTCAGCGGAGTCCCTGGGTTGATACTGGATCAGAGGAGGAGGAGTGGAGTCACTGCCGTGTAATGTCAGAAAATCTGTTGCGTGTGTGTGTGTGTGTGTGTGTGTGTGTGTGTGTGTGTGTGTGTGTGTGTGTGTGTGTGTGTGTGTGTGTGTGTGTGTGTGTGTGTGTGTGTGTGTGTGTGTGTGTGTGTGTGTGCGCGCGCGCGTGTGCATGTGTGCGTGTGTGTGCGTGTTTTTTAGGAGAGATGGGGAGCAGGGTTTTTTATGAAGCTAAGCTAATCGTGGAGCAGGTAGGACAGGCCTGACAACAAGATCTGTTTTTAAGCACATGGATCTGAGCATTTATTCAAATGAAATGGCGAACTGTGCAGTGTTTACAAAGAATGCACACACACACACACACACACACACACACACACACACACACACACACACACACACACACACACAAACAAACTGCAGTCGGAGCAGGATTGCCATTTTATTCCAAAGACATTCCCAGAAGTGGAAGAAAAGGATAATGACATAGTAGAATATTGTTTACTTTGTGATAACAATAACAAACAAAATGTCTGCCTGTTGTGTTGTGCTCAATGAAGACCAGTGGACTTTATATGACCATTTCAAAAGAAAACTCAAGTGTGTGAAATGACTGACCTGCGATTTGAAAACATTCAGCAGACCAGCAGTCTTGACTAAAGGGCGACTTGCCTTGCTTTTTTATTGTTCTGTTTATAAATAAGATTACATATTGGGGAAAATGCACATTGTCTATTTGATTTATCAAAAAATAAAAGCAACAGGTTCCTGAACCAAGTAACCCTCTGGCTTCCGTCATTGGAACATCATCTGCCTACATGTACACATAAAATGCAATTCGTTAAAATTTCACATTTTATTCATTGTTTTTGTAAAAACATCCAATACTTTTTTCTGTGCTACCTTGAGGTAACAGTGTTATTTTGATACATTTGATTCCATTCACTTCCCTTTCAGAAAAAAAACTTTTTTGATACACAGCAGTACATGTGCTGGCACAAATAGGAAATAATATGGTACGATTACATATTGTGACAAGCCATTACACGCCTTCCAACCAGTAATACAAACCACATATAAATATTGCCCTTAATGTGGTCATTACATCTCTCTGTTTAATAAACATAGCCAGAGGTCTCTAAAAAATGTCTGCGAAAGAACCTCTGAGTTCATCCCATTCAACTCGGTCATTTTGAGAGATTGACATCAGCTGACTTAACACAAACTCCCCCTGCAGTTATCAGAAACCATCTCCTCTTGAAGAAGACAGCTGCTATACGCGCTATCTGTGCTCCCTGAAGGTTAGTAAGGGGAGGAGGAGGAAGGGGAGGAGGACAGCCAAAGTGTGAATGGCACGTCAAACACGCTCATCATTTCGGCTCTCAGTTTGACTCTCTTGTCAGTGTCCCTGGCCGTTTCACTGGAAAGGGGCCACGCTACCAGACAAGCCCAGGGCTCTGACGGCACAGAGCGAACTGAAACTGCCCGGCAGCCGAGGGAGGGAGGGAGGCAGGCAAGGCATGAATGTGGTCCTCCTACAGTATTGTACTCCTCCTCCTCCTCCTCCTCCTCCTACCAGGCCAGCGATTGCTCAAGACACAGAACAGATGTGGAGAGTCGGTTCGATTCCTGAGGGGGAGAATCAGCGCTTTCGGTCTAACAAGACATGAGGACTGAGGTGTTCGCTCCGTCATGACGCCAACCTTGAGAGGGGCCTTGGCGCTTTATTTACATTTTGTTGTTGTTGTTGGGTCAAGCGTGTGATAGTGTGATAGCATTGGGCAACACTGTATACTGATATAGGCCTATGTTACTTATAGTATTTACAGTATATACACAATACATACAGCATATGGTAGAGTCATATGCGTATTTGTATGTATATCCAGGGCTCTAAAAAACACCCACAAAATGGCCAAATGCTGGTGAAAATTCATTTTGGCTGGTAGATAAAACCTACGAGCCACTTTGACCCAATGGGGAGTGCGTGTTTGGCTAGTAAGATTATCATCTAGTAGCAATTTTGGCTGGTGATGAAAAAAGTGCATTTAGAGCCCCGTGTGTATCTATTTCCCTCTTTAAAAACAACTTAAAACCGACTCGATCTAATTCATTCATTCATCCGCACTCTCCCACTGATACAGTAATAGTGAAGCGATGATGCGTACCACAGCGATGACCATTTCACAGTAAATCTAAACACATCCTGCCGCCCACTGTCTGTCTGTCTAGGAGCCTATTCCCAGCAACAGGCCTTGGACTTCCAGTAAAGCACATGGAATAGTCGGGCTCATTGTGAAAGCAAAAGTGACTACATGTACACAGACAGACAGTATCCACATGCGAGGGTGAACCAAGGGGTAAATCAGTGGTGGTGAGTGCAACACATGAATGAGTTGAATAACTTTAACGAAAACTAGTTTCACTATCAGAGAAATAGTCAATCAATAGACTTACAGTGGCCACTTCTTCCTTTTATGGCAATAGGGCTGGGAGGGATCTAACTTTGGATTTGGTTGATTATAACCAGGTCTCTAAATTAGCGTGGGTCAAAGTGGCTACCAAGTTGGTCTTTTCTACCAGGCAAACTGAATTTTTTACCAGCATTTGGCCAGTTGGCTTATATATACCGTATATATACATATATATATAAGAAATGAGTGGACAGTCAGAGACAGGATTTCCTGTGGGAAACAAGTGTCACTGTAGAAGCATGTGAACTATTTAGAATATGTGTAACCATGTTGGTCTGAAAAAATAAGAGGCAGGGCTGTTGAGGTGTGTGAGGAAAATCAGTGAACTGAAATGTATCTTTCTGTCTCCATCACTCTCTCTGCCCCCCCCCCCTTCTTACTCTCTTTCTCTCTCTCTCTCTCTCCCTTCTCTTCCATTCGGTTCTTCCTCTACAGTATTAGCCTGATGCACGAATATGTGCTCTTTCTCTGTCTCTGTCTCTGTCTCTGTCTCTGTCATCTCTCTCTCTCTCTCTCTCTCTCTCTCTCTCTCTCTCTCTCCATCTCTGTCGGCCTCTCTGCCTCTCATTTGGGAATGACTAATTCCTTGTTTCCACCCACCTCTTCTCGCCCACGCACGCAGCGCAGGGAAGAAGGGATTGTGGGTCAATGAGGGCCGTCCATTTCAACTATACGCTGCCACTCAAGACCAGGGGGGAAAATGCTATATTATACAGGAATGGATTTTCACTATAAGCAATTTATAGATGTGTATGCTCTAAGGTTACATCCATACACATGTGGAATATATGACTTTAAAAGAGATAGAGGGGGAGGGAGAAAGAGAGTGATAGAGAAAGACAGATCAGATATGGGAAACGGAAAGAGAGGGAAAGATTGATGTCCTAACAAATACTTTATCTGTGAGTGTGCCTCCCTCTCTCCCTCTCTCCCCCTGTGTGTGTGTGTATGGGGGGGGGGGGGGGGGGCTGACTGTGTGTGCGTTTGTGTATGTGCGTGTGCGTGCGTGAATACGTTTCCCTGCATGTGTGTGGTAGTAGTGAATGGTTCTGAAACAGTGACTCAGAAGGACAGTATTTAACTGTACTTCCCTGCAGCGCTGTAAGCCCTGTATAGCACCTAGCCTCTCCCTAGCCCCGGGCACCGGCAGGAAGTGAATTGGGGCATTCCTGGGGATGTTGAAGTGAAAAGCGGCAGTCATGTGCTCCGTGTCTTGGCATGGCATTGGCTGAGTAATAGGAAATACCTCTCATACCGTCACACTAACGCCTTAGTAGCCATGTGTCACAAGTAGTGCTGTGTCACATTTCAGCTCACCTCAAGCCAGCTTGGTACACCACCACCACACAACCAGACCACGATATAAATATTATATTTGACCTTTTAGATGCAACATCTGAGCTTTCGGTTTCCCACAGTTTTGAGGTTCTGGGGCGAGTATTGTTCTGTGAGAACAATCTGGAAAATGTTGGAGATACCCTCTTCTGAGAGAAAGGAGGAGATGAGGGAAAGGTGTATCACTACAGAAGCACAATGCAATGTAATATAGTGAGGGCTAAGATACGGAGAACAGAGTGATAGAGAGAGAGAGAGAGAGAGAGAGAGAGAGAAAGAAAGAGAAAGCGAGAGAGAGAGAGAGAGAGAGAGAGAGAGAGAGAGAGAAAGAAAGAGAAAGCGAGAGAGATCAATGTTCTTTCTTGTTTGCTTTGGGAGGGCCTGGGTGTGTTGTCTTATGGTTGCAACACAGTGAGTGGGAGTAGGGACACACCCACACTCCTTCATTGTGTCTGTTCATGTTGGTGTGTGTGTGTGTGTGTGTGTCTGTCCGTGTGTGTGCGGGTACGTGGGTGCTGTGTGTGTTCAGAGCAACTGTGGGAATTCAGCCCACTCTGTCCTCCGGTATGAGAGTCCTTAAGCACGGCACAAGGAGATCCAACATCCAACAAAGATACAAAGGCAAACACACACACACACACACACACACACACACACACACACACACACACACACACACACACACGCATACACACATAAACGCATGCTGCTACTCACAGACAGAGCTATTTCAGGTGAAAGCTTCCTGGATTGCCGTGGCAACCGATGTTCTCCTGCATGCACATGCATGCATTGGCTGAGCGACGAGAGACACTTTGAAGTGCAGATGAGCAAGCGGAAGTGGTGTGCCAACAATTAAACATGACCACCAGCCCGACCATCAGCCTGCAGTGCACACAAACAGCTACTGTGCTTTTTCTCAGTCTATCGTTGACATAGTTCATAGTCATTTCTTTTCAAAAGTACAATACAATAAATAGTATATGCAATAAAAAGTAAATTTGGAGAGATTTTTCTCTATATATTAATCTTTTAGAAGAAAACAGCATGGTTGAATTACTTTCACCCATGAAGGCCTGATGTGTCTCCATATGCAAATATGTGCATTTGAGGAGGATTTCTTCTCTGTGTGCTGTCTATGCAGATATTTGGGGAGGGGTTTGCACAAGTAGAGGCACCCAGCATTGCACCATATTCATGACGCTTAAAATCTCTAAAAAGAAAAAAAAAGCCTCCTAAAAGGGTCATGGCCAGTGTGGTTCAGGAAAACATTGTTTAGTTATTTATACAGGTGTATTTGAGGAAGACTTCATCTCGCTGTCTATGCAGCTAAAAAAAAAAACAAGTACAAGCATTGTGTCATAATTCATCACCTTTAACTTCTTCTAAAAATACAAAGCATGGGTTTTGGGTGATGTGCCGGGCTGGTTCCCTAAAATATCTTTAGCTGTGAGAAGGCTGAACTGTTGAACCCAGCCACATTATGGTCAGGGCAGGCACGGACGAGGACGGCAGCAGCTTGCATTGCTCCTTTTTGAGCAAACATGAGGTCAGTTGTTTGTTGGGCTATCCTCGACGTGTTTTATTTCACCAGCACACGCCTCGCTGAGTATACGGGACACTATATTACATTAGGAGGACTGTGAATAATATCGCTCGAGCTCTCTAAACCTCAACACGTGGAGTTTCTCTGCTCCCCACCCACAAACTACACACAGGTGTGTGTACACGTGCATGCTTGCACACACGAATGAACGGACGCACGTACGCACACAACCCCTCAGCTGTATTTCGGCCACAGTTCTGGCAATGCTTTTTACACAGCAAATTCTGCAGTGTTCATTCAACACTTTGACGGTTGATTTGACCTTATTTGGACATAAATGAACTCTTTAAGTGTTGAACCAACACCGCAAAATTTACTGTGTATTTGGACGTTGTTGTTGAGCAATGTTTTGCCACGTTTCCCCATCTTTCTCTAAATGCAAGTGCCAAAGTTCCATAGTAAAACTCTTCCAAAGCTATCCACTGAAACCCCTTCATCCAATGGCCGCCGTTTGGCTACACAACATTTTTGTCTGGGTTTAATTTTGAATCCGTTGTTATTGCGTAACTGAAAAGAAGAAGAAGAGGAAGAATATAAGAGAGGAAGATCTTTGAGAGATCTTTGAAGATCATTGAGAGGAAGAGACAAAAACCAACAAGGTCAACGTCTGCGCCTACACTTTAGACCCGTGTATTGCTTGGTGCGTCCACTCCCAAAAAGTAGTAATCATTCATGACCTCAAATTAAGAGGAAGTGGCCAGAAATATAGGGGGCCTAACAGAAGAACAACAAAAATAACCCAAGCAAAGTTCAGCAGTTGATGTGCGTCATGCAATGACACTCCACGTCCACACTAGACATTACACTGCATTCAATTTTGCTGACACATTAATCCAAAGCAACTTCCAAATGAGGACATCATCAGCAACAACGTACAAGTAGAGTAGAGTGGCAGGTTAGTGCATATGCGATGCAGTAAGTAATTAGTATGAAGGAGGGAAAGGAGTCTTCAGAAGCTTCTAGAAGGTTGATAGAGATTACCTTAGCCTTGTAGCATCTAATGATCACCAGAAGCTGAGCAGGTGAAGATTGGGTTCAAGCAGGTCACTATGGCCGCTCAGAGAGAGAGAGAGAGGAAGGGACGGAGACAGAGACAGACAGAGACAGAGAGCGCTCATGTGCTGGCCTGGCCTTCCAACCAGCCAGCGCTGCATACATTTGCACCACATCAGCCCTGCAGGGGCATCCCTTGCATTCATGCATGTGCATGGCGAAGCATCCGACCAACCAACCACCTCCCCTTCCCCCAACCCCAACTTCCACCTCCACGCCATCCCCCTTACCCCTCGCCTCTTCCTTCACCTCACCCGTCTCCACGCCACCCCAGCCCCCTTTTCCCTCGCCTCTTCCCTTCCTTCCCTGTTGTTTCGTGTGGTGCTCTGATCACCATAATGACCTGTGTGGCAAATGTCATTACGTCTCCATGTGCAAGCACCGAACCACAGATGCTCCACCGAGCGTGGCTGCCATCGCCAGTCATCCGCTGGGGAGGTATACTGTAGAGCAAGGAGGTCTGTCTCGTCTTCATCAACAACTGATTCGACCCCGTGTGCCCTTTTGCCGCTTGCATAACCAAGGGACAACAAAACCAAACACAACAGCATGCACATTTGAGAGCAACATGGGATTGCATACATCTCTTAATTGCGTTATCCTGAAACCGATCGCAAGGGCTTCCAAAGGATTTATTTAGCGACATGGGGGAATTCAAGCTCAAGCCCCCTTCTCACCGCCACATAATTGAGCTCCGTTTCACTTGAGCGTCTTAAATGGATTCGCAAAGATCCGTCGTGCTGTAAAACTAGACAATTTAACGGCATGGGCTTGACACATAAACACATAGTGTTTTGACAATATCGTCTCCACTTACATGGTATGCCCCCTATTAGTGGGCTGTCCTGAGGGATATTAGGGGCAGATATATGGTCCTCGGTAGAGAGTGTGTGTGTGTGTGTGTGTGTGTGTGTGTGTGTGTGTGTGTGTGTGTGTGTGTGTGTGTGTGTGTGTGTGTGTGTGTGTGTGTGTGTGTGTTGTGTGTATGCATGTTCGTGCAAGATAAGGTAAGGTAAGGTAAGGTAACTTTATTTGTACCCGAAGGTAGATTTGGTTGCAGGCAAAAGTAGCAAAAGCTTACACAGATAACAAAGTACTGACACACAAGGTAGTGTAGTGTATGTGTGTAAGAAAGTGTGTGTGTGTGTGTGTGTGTGTGTGTGTGTGTGTGTGTGTGTGTGTGTGTGTGTGTGTGTGTGTGTGTGTGTGTGTGTGTGTGTGTGTGTGTGTGTGTGTGTGGTTGTACACTCCTCAACTCCCCACACAGAGGGAGGTGGACCACGGCGCCCTTGACCCGTCACCGCTGGTTCTGATTAAGAGGAAATGTGTCTCTTATAGCCCCTGGACCCGCGGGCCAGCTCCGGTTTCGGACTCTGCTTTTCCTCCTCTACCGCGTCCCCTCTCCGCTGACACCGCTTGTCCGCGATTAGTTAACGCCGGGATCACATGACCTGACCCACGGTGACCTCGCAGGTGAAGTGAAAGGTGGAGTGGACCCAGACCCCTGGTGATCAGGTCAGGGGCTAAGTGCAGGTCTTCTAGTCTAATGTGATGTGTCAATCACATGGGGAATTAGCTGTGTGGAGTAAAGGGTTTGCACCTATCAAGTTCTTGCATTCATTTCTGGAGCTTGTGGTTGCTTTTTGTCACGATTGAATTATACTGTTTGTACGCTACACAGAGAACTGCAAAGTCAACCATCATGCGCTCTTTAGACTGCAACCAAACAATAATAGGATAGGATGAGCCTTTATTGTCTCTTCTAGAGAGAAATTTGGTATGGGCACAGAGAGTCTAAGCGTTTACACAGAACACATATCAACACATTAGACAAACACAAAAAACACACTTAACATGCAGGACTGAACCACAAAACATGTAAACATGTAGCCTACATCCAAACATGCACATATACACACAATTATATCATACCATGACTCTTTCAACCCCCCCCCCCCACACACACACACACACACACACACACACACACTCCCCAATTCAATAGACCTAGAACATTTACACAAAAAATAATCCTGAGTATACAACCTTAGCAGCATGGAACTAGGAAGACCCAGCCCCCCCACACACACACACACATACACACCTACCTACTATTGAGCAATCTAATAGACCAAGGAACCACTGAAAAGTTTGTCTTGCAATTAGGTAGCCTATATCTTCTACTTGATGGTAACAGTTCATATTCACCATGCAAGATATGCTCCTGGTCCTCTGCGATTGTCTGTCCCTGCCTCATCACTGATTCATCAAATAAAACCTGAAGTGATGTGGGAGGGGGCATGCCCATAATTTTCCCTGCTCTTTTTATGAGGGTTTGTAGTTGGGCCTTCAATTTAACAGATAAGTTCCCAAACTATACTGTGATGCCATATCTAATAATGGATTCAATTGATGCTCTGTAAAAAGCCATCATTATGTCTTTGTCGATCCCAAACACTCTCAGCCTTCTCAAAAAATGAAGACGCTGACTGATCCTTGAACATAAAAACTCAACCTGCTGGCCCCATTTTAGGTCAGAGTCAAATATCGCAAAAGAATTAGCTGGGTTGGGTAAATGGGTTAGCACCTAATCACTTCCACCATCATTTGTGGAGCTTGTGGTTGCTTGTTGTCACGTATTACACTGCTTGTATACATGAAGAACTGCTCAAGCATCATGACATATACTCTTAATATTCAAACGACGTACACCTTGACCCGACAGCTAAGATCTTAACCTGTTAGTAAGAATGTGACCATAGTAATTGACGTGGCAGTAATATCAGTCCGCCTCAGACAGAACATTCTCATGTATCTGATGAGAGTGTTCACTAAACATAGCCATGACTGTGATGCCTCATTGAAAAAAAAATAGACACCAGGCCACTGAAGTCCAACTCAGTGTCTGAGAAGATCAACTATCCATGGAGGGAAAGCACTGACTAAACATACATTTAAATTTCACATGAAATGACCTCAGTGTGAGAAGCATAAAACTCCCCTCCACTTAGCACTGAAGTGGGTAGGCCAGAGCAAAAGCATGGCTCATCCATAGCGTTGTGAAAAAAGTCCCCCATACATGCCACCACCACCCCACCCATTAAGTCTTTCTCAGTAAAGCCATTGTGTTTACTTTTAATGATTTCCCTTCCTCCTTGGGGCCAGACTGACAGAAATGTGTGGTGTGCGCAAATATGGCACATGTGGACAAGTACTAAAGTGGAAAGCATTGTGGTCATACAATGATGCATGTTAAGACCATTTTACGGTTCTGTTTTTAAGATCTATACGTTACTTCAGATGTAATAGACTATTACAGAATTGTTCACCTATAATATCTTAGGAGTGAAATTAAGTGTAACTGATTGCAGATATATTCCTGTGCTTTTATGACGCAGTCCCATGAGAATGCGAACAACAGATAATTTCCATCTTTGTCTTGTGTCTATAGTGTCTCCGTCTTGTGTAAATTATATCATTTCACACCTACTACTTACAACTGTGATTTCGGCTCCACATGCTTAAAATGGAACAAAACAGGAAAAGCGTTGATTTCAATGTTTTTGTCCATTTATGAGCAGTCTGCTCTCGTGCTTCAGTTTGAATGAAGCTGTGTAATGCTGGGTCTTTCTCCTGTTCAGATGATTTGCTTCCACTGGAATGATGTTCATTTGTGCCTGGGCAAAGCATTCAGTCAAAATTGGATTTTTCCAATAATGTGCATCACGGAATAATCTAGAAACAATGAGTTGCACACACAATAACTGAAGCAGTACAATTTGCGGAGCACAAACATGGAGGCTCTGCCAAAAGCTTTGGCCGCAACTGACTGTATACAATTATTTGTTTCCTTTTGGCGTTTTGTGGATCAATCTTGATTTTAATAAAAAAAGAACCATCAACATATTTTTTTCTCTTACTCTGCCGCTTGGCCAGGAAAATCATTCTATGGTTAGACATCATCAACAGATTCACATGCTGCAAAGAGAAGCAGTTGACTTAACACACAACTGTTCCCTTTCATAATGAAATTGCAAACCTGCACCCAGGTTTGGTGTACAGAGAAAGTGAAATTCACACAATCTTCAAGTCTGGAGCAATATGATGTGATGATGAGGCTGGTGTCACTGCTACCAACAGTAAAAGTGAAAATGAGAAAACACCATATAGCTTAGGGGTGAGGTGGAGACACCGTCTGGAATTGGGGCAATGGCTGCAGCTGAAGACAGGACCACACCCTTTTTGGCGGTTAAGTCGGGCTACAACGCGACAGGCGTGAGAAAACTCACAAGGCCCTTGTAGTGTGATTAGGATAAGCCGACAGAGGGGGGACAAACGGGTCAGTTGTCCCGGGCCCCGGAAGAGAGAGGGGACTCGTAATCGGTTCCTCATTACATTGGGGATGGGCCCATAGATTACTTTGTCCAGGGACTAGCCAAAGCTATCAGCGGCCCTGTGAATGATGATAAGGAGGTACCGATGAAATCTGAAGGTGCTGTCTCTGTGCAGCTGAACAACAAGGACAGCTGCCTGCTCTACACTGCTCGCCACTGCTGCTGACTAAGTAGCTCTAATCTATGATCTAATCCGATTGGCCGAGCTGAAAAGTATTATCAAACGCATCCCTGTGCTGTGCAGGAAATGATAGGATAAATCAAGGTCGAGTCTGTTCCTCCTCTGTCCGTATGACCCTGATTTATTTACCATCACTAGACTACATGCAGCAGCAGGGTTATGGCTACTGCATCTAGGAATCAAGACGTGGCTTTCTTAACACTTATAACCACCTGCATATGAGGATGTTTGTGGAAAAAATACTGGCAGCAAAATGTGTTCACACACTTGCTCTCTCTGTCTCTGTCTGTCTCTCTCTCTGTCTGTCTGTCTCTCTCTCTGTCTGTCTGTCTCTCTCTCTCTCTATGTCTCTCTCTCTCTCTCTCTCTCTCTCTCTCTCTCTCTCTCTCTCTCACACACACACACACACACACACACACCTACATGCACGCACGTACGTACACACACGCACGCACGCACGCACGCACACACACACACCAGTCTAAAATAGAATTGGCATTAAGGTGATGTTCTTAACATTACCTCCCATTTATCAATCTTCAATGGAGCTTAACACAGAGCAGCTATTCTCCAACTAACGTTTTCACAATAAGTTGTTTAACCGGTACCTCGTTCAACCTGAGAAACCTGTATGATTAAAAACATATCACTGTGTAATCCCACAAATCCCCCCACACATTGCCCTTCACTATGAAAGGCTGGCATTACAAAAAAGAAACAATAACAGCAAGATCACAATAAAGAAAACATCCCAACTATCCTTAAGTAAACCAATTTAAATAAATGATTCTCAATGCGTGTACAATACTCCAACGCCTGGCACACCTTTGGCGATTTGTTTTCTACACTTGACAAAGGTAAAGGAGGGTGTGGTGCCCGTCTCCACTCAGCCTGGCCTTCCACAGAGCCCTAATCTTGCACATGGGTGGCATGGGCGCCTCCCCGCCCCGCTGATAGTGGCTCAACTGCGGCCTGCAGCCAAACACTGCATGTGGGATTTAATTTCTCCAATATGAACTCTTATTATTAATTGTTTGTGTTTGGTGTGTGCCTCTCGCCTTGGTGGCACCGGCACAGTGTCCAAGGGAGACTTTCGCAAACAAACACAACACCAGGTAATACAATACAATATGTGTCCACTTAAAATGACTTACAATGCAGCATACAGTCAACTTTTGGAAGAAACCACCTCTGAAAGCCACACAATTCCAGTTGACATTAAAATTCTAAAGCAAACATAAATGACACCACTCCCTTTCTGAAGTAGGCTATGCTGATTGGCTAATAAACAGTATTTCCCAATCTCAAAATGTGAAGGATGAAGGTGATGAGCACCAACACTGAACAGTTAAGCAAGTAGTGTAACAGGTGTCCACCCACAATGAGCGCAGGTACACGCGAGGAAAATTCTGTCACGCACACTCTTATTCATTCCGAATGTGGCCTTGTGCCGGGAATATTCCAATTGCACACATGTGAACGGAATATTCCAGAACTGAATACTGACAAATAGTTCATTTGAAAGCGGAATACTCTGTAACTGTGTCACATTTTGGGAAACTTTACTCATACTCTACTATCTCAGTTGGAATTGTGAAGGAACTCCAATGTTGATGAAGAAACAATAATTTGATCTGATGCAGAAAAAAGGCACTGTGTTTTGCAGGACTGTGACAATATTGTATCGAACCGAGAAATCGCAATACACAGAGTCATAATACTGTACCGTGATGCAGGGAGGAAGTAACGTGATACGCCCTTTCAAAGTTTTGTTAGACTACCATTCAGTCCAAAAAACAATCACATGACATTATGTGATGGTGCTTTCAAGCTTCAAATCATCATCATTATTATTTTTTTTACTTTTTTTAACCTCTTGTAACCTTTTCTACCTATAAATTACAATTGTTTTTATTCACTATTTTATTGTAATACTGCTGCCAAATCTGAAAACAGCTAAAACATTAATTTCAAAAGATACATTTGCAAATCGTAACACGAACAATCGTGAATTGACTGTATCGTTACAGTTATTCAGCATTCCTGGTCTGATGCAGAAACACTGAACAATCAGAGCAGGTATAGTGGCCTGTCAGGAACAACTTGCTGAACTTGAGTTAACAACAGGCTGCGGATAAGATTTATGGACCCTCTTTTATGGTGACGACAAACGATCTTCAATAAGTTCCAAGTCTTCTGCGGTGAAACTAAAAGAAAAAGCATTCACAGCTTGTGCTGTGCGATAAGCTAAATGCTCCAATCACGACTCCGTGCTTGTGGTCTACACCTGACATCTGTTTCACATTGTGCGGTTCAGGTCTCCCATCAGAGGCGAGTGTATTTCCTCCATTGTGGATAGCAACGTGCTCCTATCACAACCGGTTCCCTGTATCAATTACCATTATTACTCCTGTCATGTTTATTTTCCCACAGACACATTAGGTTCCCTTGGCTTTGTGCTTTTAAGATTATTCCCCTCTCTCCCTGTACTGTGTGTTGTCCGTGTGTGCGAGACAATCTGTAGTGTGTGTGTGTGTGTGTGTGTGTGTGTGTGTGTGTGTGTGTGTGTGTGTGTGTGTGTGTGTGTGTGTGCGTGTGTTGTTGTTTTTTCTTAAATGAACATGATATCATCCTGAAGCTGACCCAGCTATGGTCCTGGTCTCTGGGTCTTAACCCTGGTCTCCAACTCTCCCTCAGCTTATAATTCATTTCCTTAAGATCAGACACAAAGCACAGGTCACCTTGAAGCCAAGGGACCCCTGTATGTCAGGTCGAAATCTTTTGCCACAAAAAAGTGCTTTGAAATGCAAGTGGTCTGTGTCTGCAAGTTCAATTACCTTTCCATATTTATTTTTACAGAATTGATTAAATTACGGCGGTAGAAATTATCTCATATTTTAAAAGCGACAGTTTTGCTTTCATGACGCGCGCCCTGGTTTTAATGCTAGCTTAGCCCCTGTATCGGATTTATCCAAATATTTTCCTGGTTTCCATGGGTAACCCCTAACTTGACAGTGTGCACCACTCCAACATGTGCTCAAGCCACAGCTGGGGGGGAGGGTGGAGGGTGGGGAGGGGGGGCACGGACGAGACGGGACGGTCAATCTTATCAAATATCCTGAGCATTTCACAGACATTTATGAAAACCATATAAAGGCAGTCACCATGAAGTCTCCGTGCTACCCTGTGTAAATATTATCCCATGCCATAATAAAACTCAAAATGAGAAAAAAGCTATTAAAATGGAAGAGGTGAAAATTCCACATTTCCATTTTAATCGCACTTTCTGTAATTGAACAAATGCCTACCGAGTACATTTAAACGTTATACAACAGCAGCTAAATCAGTCACTTACATACTTTAAAAACACCCCGAGGGCAGACTATAATTTTTTGGGTGATGTTAGACACGTACAGTGCCAAGCTATTTACACAAGCCCCTGATACAGTCGGCAGCAGCGCTGTGCTAGTGACTTGTTGGCATGGTACACTGTTGTTCCAGAATGCACCACCTCCCACCCCCCCACTCCCACCCCTCATGCCCCACACACACACACACACACTGCCTGTGACATCACTGCACGATTATTTGGCAGCCGAGCCAATGCCTGTGTAGTGTGTAATGGAATAAGAGGTCCTTGTGCTGGCCGCAGCGAGCAAAAACACATCTGAAAGCTGTTATCAGGCCCGATGACATCAGCTTCCCTTGGCCAAGACTCCTCTGAGCTCATTGCCTCAGCCCGCCACTCTCTGCACAAGCAAGCAGGCGAACGAGTGAGCAGGGGAGGGAGAGAGAGAGCCAGGGACTGGCTGCATGGGCGAGCGACTGGCTCTTTGGGCCACACAGCTCACATACACACACACACGCTTACGTACTCCCTCTCTCTCTCACACACACACACAGACTTACTGTACATACTCTTTATCTCTCTCTCTCTGTCCCTCTCTCTGTCCCTCTCTCTGTCCCTCTCTCTCTCTCTCTCTCTCTCTCTCTCTCTCTCTCTCTCTCTCTCTCTCTCTCTCTCTCTCACACACACACTCACTCACTCACTCACTCACTCACTCACTCACTCACTCACACACACACACACACACACACACACACACACACACACACACACACACACACACACACACACACACACACACACACACCTGACCACCATCACCACCACTCTACTCTACTACCCCAGAGCCCTGTGTCTGTGCCCAGCAATGCGCTCAGTGCCAGGGGGTTCCGAGCCCGTGCCGACTAGAGCGCCTTGGGAAAACTCCTGCCAAGGCACACCTCAGCTCTGCTCTGCTGCACGGGGTTGGGGGAGCAAGCTGTGGGTGTACTTATGATGAAGAGTACCTCGCTGTGTTCTGGCTCGTTATAAAGCACCTCTTACTTTACAGACCGCTCCCTCTGTCCAAACTCAAAACAGTAAAGTTCCACAGTGTTGATTTAACACTTAGAGAGATCAACACGATGAGTGTTAAGTTCCACTCTCTAAATGTTGAATTAACAATACAATTTACTGTGCACCCTGGTGTGTTGTGAGTTTTACTCTCTCTACATAAATGTCAGAGAGAGCGCCAGAGAGAGAGAGAGAGAGAGAGGGAGAGAGAGAGAGAGAGAGAGAGAGAGAGAGAGAGAGAGAGAGAGAGAGAGACAGAGACAGGGAGAGAGAGAGAGAGAGAGAGAGAGAGAGAGAGAGAGAGAGAGAGAGAGAGAGAGAGAGAGAACAGTGCGGTGGCATGAGGAAGAGAAAACATTAGACAACGCATCAGGAAGATGAATGATTTATATAAAAAAGAAAAATACATAGTGGAAACAAAGACTTCCACCTGCACTGGCCATTACTCATTCAGCCCCTAATATATCAACCCAGACAGGGAGTCATCAGCAAAGTGGAACTGTTTACATGGAAACAAAAAAAACGGGCCAAATGAATGGGTGGTGTACGCAAAAAAAAAATCTAATTTTTCAGGCTTGTCTGCTTTCTTGTCTGCTCTCCTTCGGGATGGTCTAAGCCGACACAGCCAGGGCTGTATTTAATCACTGGCCTTTCACCACACTCTGAAACAGGTGACTTTTGGTGCTCCTTTGGCATTACCCGTTGCCATGAGCACCAACAACACAGCACACAATCCCTCTTGACCAGAACACAGACGCCTCAGACAAAGCTCATTCATTCGTTCATTCACCAAGTGGCCGTTCTATGACAGAGTAGGCCTGTGCTTGGCTTTAAAGGCCACACTTTGTTTTTTCCATCCAACAACTCCGCCTCGGCGGGTGAGGTACTGTTTCAAGTCCCATCATTGAGGTTTGCATGGGAAGGCAGCGAAATTATGACCTTTGCAAAACCAAAAGGTCCTTCACACTGTATACTTTTTTATACCGTGATTGCCACTCGTGGCAAAACAAGAGCAGACATACCAGCAGGGAGCTGGACGGATAAAAGCAACAATTATCAGTCTCATCCTACTGGGCAAGAAACGAGGCGGTTAGAGGCAGAGGAATCTGAAATACTTGCTACACCTGTCCACTCAACCTTAGCTGTGCTGGACAGGGCCGCTGACAGCTTTCGCTGGGCCCAGGACAAACTCATCTGGAAGGGCCCTCTCCCCAATACATTCAAAGTAATGGGAATCCAATTCTGGGCCCCCTATCTCCCTGGGCACAGGACAACATACCCCCCCCCCCCCCCCCCACCCCCCTGTCGCAGGCCTGGTGCTGGAAACAGGCTCATCACTAAAGGACAAAAAAAAAGTAAGGAGGATTTTGTTCGCCGCTTTGGAAATAAACACTTTGCTTTCCTACAAAAATAAACTCTTTCAGGAGAAAAAAAAAAACAACACAGTCTTTTATTTTAGTTTGAAAAGTGTGTGCCTGGAAGCTGCTGCTGGTGGTTGGTGGGGTGTTGTGGCTAATCAAATTAAGTGGGCTTTAAAACCCTTGCCAGCCTTAAAAAATGTGCCGCAAAGTCGCCGGCGGCCCCCTCTGCAGCTGAATGGAGCATGACTGTGTAGTAGGAAATGCTCATTACCGAGTATTCTTGCGCGTCTGGATTTGTGGAATGCAAATGAACTGGGTCTTTACACAGTAAATAAAAACGCTGTGCTTAATCAACACTTAGAGTTGATTTTACATCCTCTACAGTGTATTTGCGCCCAAAATACCCAAGTGTTAAATTAATACTGTTTTTTAAACTGTGTACGATCACCAGTAGCAAAGAAACAGAGAGAGAGAGAGAGAGAGAGAGAGAGAGAGAGAGAGAGAGAGAGAGAGAGAGAGAGAGAGAGAGAGAGAGAGAGAGAGAGCTGCTGGGTATAAGAAACTAAAGTGTGCATCTCCTCTCTCTTTGCCTCCTTCCCTCCTCACTCAGTATACTCTACATATATCCTCCCTTCAGCTGCTGCTGCTGCGCTTAAGAAATAAGCTTCTGGGTACAGTGTGTGTGTGTGTGTGTGTGTGTGTGTGTGTGTGTGTGTGTGTGTGTGTGTGTGTGTGTGTGTGTGTGTGTGTGTGTGTGTGTGTGTGTGTGTGTGTGTGTGTGTGTTTAGAAACAATCATAATTAATTTGGCTTGTAAGAGAAAACCTTACATGGTCTTTATGGAACAGCACTGCATAATAAATATTCTCACGACTAAACTGTGCAATCTGATAAGGTTTTTATGAAAATATTCATAGTAATGACAGTACACAGTGCCATTGTTAATTACACTTTCAGTGTAAATTAGAGTAAATCTAGGCTATGGTAGGCCTATTTATGTATTGTCCTGTCCTGCGTTGAGTAATACAACAAATACATTATTATATTAAACATTCATGTTTACTCCAGCTTGGCTTTAGGCTAGTTGTTTTATTTCATTACCATGCATTGTGCTCAGTGTGCGCAGGAACATTTGGGCTAAAAGAAAGACATCTGAGCACATGGAAAGTTTTAAAATAAAACAAACACAATTTGTGACTTGGCCAAACCAATACTTTCTAACTCAAATCAATAATAACTGTAGTATTTTTTCTCTTTCTCAACAATAGGAAGCACCATACACCACCACACCATAACACAATACAGCCATTTTTTCATCATATATGTTACAAAAACAATTTGCACTTTTTTTCTTTTGCATTTACATCACAAAATGTAAACTGATCGCCACGCAAACACACACGCCACTCTTTCACAGCAGCCTTCAGTAAAAGTTGCTTCAGGTTTTACTAGCACTGCAGTGCACGCATCGCACGGGCGACACATTTCTAGAGTGACAGCTCAGACGGGGCTCCTCAGATGAATGACTGCATGCCTTGTAGATGTGTTTTCGTGTGTAAACACAACAGCCACATGTGGTTTGTGAATGAGCCGTTCCCCTTTATCTGCACTGACATCTGTACACGCTTGTGACCAATGACTAGACGCAGCAGGCTGACAGGCAGCCCTGAACTGGGCCACAGCTGGGCCGGATCTGTTCTGAGCTCAGCTGCTATCTGCTCAAGAGGACTTTATTGTAAAGTAGTATATGTGGAGTAGTTAGTATAGTATCACCTTTTATATGATGCACTGTGTGCACTTTTAAAGACCTGCTTTACACTGCATTGTTCTGTATAATAGTAACAAAGGTTTTCTATTCTATTTGGGCAATCTATAATATTCCACCTGATGTCTTTTCTTGTCTGGTAGAGTTGAGTCTCTGCTCTGCTGTGCTAAGCATGCAATTGTCCGTTAAAAAAATTGGCCCTGAGCATTGAACACGAGGATAGGGAGGGAAATGTTGGCGTAAAAAAGGTACAAGCTGTAAGCAAGGGACAACTGTGAAAAGAATCAAAAAACAACATCATAAATCAGGTACAGATGTTGAGAAAACTGCAGTAACTTACAGTGGACAAGCACGTATGTCATCGTGAAACACAATCAACTGCCATTTCCAACAATCAATCACTGCCATTTCCAAATCAGCTGAGGAGGACCATCATCATCCGTCATCACAAAACCTCCTCACCAAGTCCATGGTCAAGAGGTTGAGCAAAGGAAGAGAGAGAGAGAGAGATAGAGAGAGAGAGAGAGAGAGAGAGAGAGAGAGAGAGAGAGAGAGAGAGAGAGAGAGAGAGAGAGAGAGAGAGAGATTGCCTGAGCATGTGTGATGTTGACGCACGCGATGAAGCAAGTGTCTTCTTAACAGGAAAGGACGCCCCGGCACTTATGTGCTTTTGCTCAACTCCTGTTGTGCAAGATTACAGGGTGGATGGCAGAGGAAAAAACAGAAGATTCCCCGTACAGAGCTCTGCCCTCACCTCCAGGAAAGCCAGGACAGAGGAGTGGGTTTACAGACAATACTATAGTGTTGATTTCACACTTAGGCAGTAAGTGGGACGCAATCTGGCCAGATCTGTTCCAAGCTCAGCTGCTATATCACACTTTGAGTGTTAAATTCAACTAAGTATAGCATAACACTGTGAAATTTAATAGTAGGCCTATATGTATGTTTTTGAGTGTTCTAAACTCAGAGGTAAGAAAAGGAATGGCTAACGTGAGTTGAGCAACTGTCTAGCCCATGCCTGCTGGTTTTGTAAAAGCAGACTTTCACACAGACGTATGCACTGGATGCATCATCCCATCCTCACCAGCCACTCACTGCATCACGTCTCCTCACCACCTAGCACACGCACATAGGCTACGCAAGCGAACACACACACACACACACACACACACACACACACACACACACACACACACACACACACACACACACACACACACACACACACACACACACACACACACACACACACACACAAGATGTGTCAATCACCAAATATGGAAATTCTCTCACAAAACATTGTGCATAAAAATATATATACTGTAGTATCAGATGAGTTCTTGCAGTTCTTGATGAGAAAATGCACAAGATACATGTCGCATGAAAATTCTATTGCTAGGCTAGACGGTTGGTTATAACAGGAAAATGAGCACCTCTGCATTGACCCAAGGCGCTACCACCATGACTAATTATTAGACACTGACAAAGCAGTGTGACTTTGTGAAATGAAGGTAATTCCTGGTGTAGGTGGAATTTACAGTAATTATATGTCAACAGAGAAATGCAAATGAACATGAGATATAGGCTGCCCTGAAATAGCTCCACTAAGAGGTTAATCCCTGCCTTCCCGTAGGCCTAGACTAGTGTAATTTGTAAAATTGTGAGGATTGAGCAGTTTAGTGCAGGCTACAGATTATTTTTTATAGACCTGTCAAAAGTTATCTTCTTTCTTCTGACAATAGGCTATCACTCACACTTAGGCCATATGTTTAATTGAGGACAATCTTGCTGGCAAAGGCTGTTGATTTATTTGTTTTATTTTAATTTAGGTCTATCTCACAAGATTACATTTTTTTTTTTAAATAGTAGCCTAATCTAGCTGTGTGCCATTACAGTATGCACACAGCAAGAAATCCCTGGGTGGGTAAATTCCATGTCACAAATCAAAGCAAAACGATGGCAAACCCATTGCTCATCCAATTCAATGTGTTCCTACTTGTGGTTAGTCGTGATTCTGACATGTAACCCACTAACTCACATTACATTTTTATGCAGTGTCAGACTGCCCCCCTGTGGCTCAAATTTGTTATGCAATGTCTGAATGCTCCATGATTTCATCTAGGCCTACAGCTGAGGGGTTTAAGTAAAACTGTGCACACAACTAGGCTACTGGCAAAAATTTGCCTAGTTTTTCCATTTCTGAAATTAATATATTTTACATCATGTTTCACATCTCATTAAACCATCTCTGTCTGAACGGTATTACCGCAGAACTTTCAGAAAGGGGCTGTATCCTACTGTAGCCTACCTGTTTTCCTTATTCATGGATGTCATGGATAGCCTACCTGAGGTCTTTTACAGTTGTCTCCATGCGCGTGCTTCCCCGCGCACAGCCTTCCATCCACTTTGCCAACATAATTTCAAGACATGACAGCTTTACATTTAATTTAGGTGGGTGGAATTGCTATCACTTGCCGTAGATTGCATGAAAACGACACGAATAAAGTAACCCTGAAAAGTGTGACAGAATAACTTTCTTCAAACTAATGTAACTATTTTTATTTACATCCGACAGCATGTCATATGAAAATCTGTAACATACACAGACCAATCGAGGCGCAGAAAGATTATCATGTGACTTCAATCGAAGCCGTTTCAGCCATCTTGGATACTGGATTGCATATTGCACCTCTTGAGGACAAGTAAATAAAATGTGAGATAGGAAAAGGACATCGTTGCATGAGGGTTGTCATCCTTTGATTGCCCCGTGCACGACGACAAAATGGTTCAGTCTTGCTCGGCGTACGGATGTAAAAATAGATACCACAAAGACAAAAATATATCTTTCCACAAGTAAGTCAAACTCGTGGTCACTTGGTGTCTAGCTAATGTTCTGCTGCTCCTGCTAGTACAGTGCTGTGATCTTTCCTCTAACATCCTCTTGTGGCCAGCTTAACTTTTTGTGCCTCCGTGGGACACATAGAAAACATTCTAAAGTGGAGATGTCTTGATCTCTGACGCCTAACCTAAGTGCGCTCTCTTTCTCGACGTGGTGCTCATGCACAGCAGATATCAAGGCTTGTATTCTATTTTGTGATATGCAGGTCGGAAACTCGTGTTGTCATGTTGTCAACTTGTCAGCCTTCCAAATAGGCTAAGCATGTTTATGCTTTGTTCTTGCTGTCCATCACTAAGCTTTTTCTCAATCACCGAATCTGCTAAAATTATCAAGAGTGCCTGATTCGTGCCTCCCTCAATCAATCGCCTGATTCGTTTACATGGTGTTGACACCAGAATTTGTGTGGTGATGAAACCGAGCCCTGATGTTTTTTTTCTCTCAGACCTTCAGTGATGTGTTTTCATGTCCCTTACATGCATGCATATCCTTAGATTTCCCCTCGCCAGACCAGACGTTTGCGGAAAATGGGTTGCTGCGATGAGGAGGAACAACTTCAAACCTACAAAATACAGCAACATCTGCTCCCAGCACTTCACCAAAGACTGCTTCAAACGTGAATGCAACAACCGGGTACTGAAGGAGAATGCAGTGCCCTCTCTCTTCAGCTTCAGTAAAATCCAGGTTAAGGTAATATTGCCCATTATTGCATATCACTGCAGCTGCACACTTCAGTGAAATCCTGAAGTATCTCAAGAGTATAGTTTCTTACTATAGTGTTTTAATGTACCTGTGCTTTGAGAAAGCATGTTCGGTCCTGGACCTGGGTCAGATGCATACACAACATCATGCACAAAAGCTCTTCTGAGGTCCGATGCAATACAAATAGTTCAAAGGGATGTGGGACAGGTAACAGTAGGGTTGCCAACCGTCCCTTGAAATACGGAATCGTCCTGTATTTAGAGATAAAAGTACGGGTTCCGTATTGAACTGAAACGGGACACGGGACGTTAGAATGCAGGAAATTACATCTAAGAAATGCAAAATTTTCTGGGGGACGACCCCCAGACCCCCGGCACGATGAAGTGTCCCGTATTTTTTTCATTGACAGTTGGCAACCCTAGGTAACAGGGTCCCAAGTTCAGTCAGCCATTTCCAAGACGACGCGTGTTAATAAGAAGGACCTTCTATGTACTGCTGCTTACAGTGTTCTCTGATACCCTCCACAGCCAGATCCCGTGCAACAGACTCAACCTTCAGAAGAGGTGGACTGCACCCTCTCTCCCAACACCACCTTACCAGAGACCCAGGAGGAGGAGGATGGGCAGTCTCTTGTTCCCCAACCTCCTCCACCCTGTGACCCTGAAGCCACGTCACCAGGACCCCCTGGACTGACCACCACCACAACAGCAATTGCTCTGGCTGTGGAGAGCAGACGGGAGGAGAACGACGACGAAGAGGCTGAGGCGACAGAGAGCCCGGACAGCCCGGTGAGCCTGGCGAGCCTGCAGCCGGCCAACACGTCCATCTCCTGCGACCACAACTACACGGTGGAGGACTCCCTGCAACAGAAGAGGCGCATCGAGCAGCTGGAGGAACAAGTCGAGCGTCTTCAGGTATAGCGTCTCTTTTTAAAAATGTTAACTAATTTATGTTCTTAAGGTGCTGTTTCCACACAGATATGTTTGAAAAAGCATTGGTTTTGGCCTTCCGTTAAAACGTAAACAAAGTTTTGAAATCCACATATCAACAATCCAGCTTTAAAAAATATCCCATTTAGGGGAATAAACCGTGCATGTTGCAATCAAGTTTTTATTTTTATCCATATGCTGGGTTTACACATGAACAGGAGAAAAAAATATCCAAATTTATAAATATCCAGCTATGTGGAAACAGCACCTTGGAAGCAGTAGAACCAAAGATTATCTAATTCTAATGCATTTAGATCGTCTCTGGTAGAACTCTATTGTCCCCAGGGAACAATTGTGTTTGCAGCACAAATGCTGGCACCAGACGTGAGACACACATTTATTTCACTTGCTTTTATTATTCATCTCTCCATCTATTTATTTATATATCTATATTTATACTCTTGCTTTCTCTACTTAATGTTTCTTACTACTTGTTTTTACCCTTTCATTTTTTATGCTTCATATTCAATTTCATCTGCTGTGATTTTGTGTTTTCATTTTTATTTTTATTTTTATTTTTGTGAAGCACGTTGAACTCTGTGTATGAAATGTACCGTACAAATGAATTTGCCTTTCCTTGCCCTGCCTTTCCTTGCCTTGCAGAAGAAGCTGAAGACGGCTCAGCAGCGGTGCCGGCGGCAGGAGCGGCAGCTGACGAGGCTGAAGGCTGTGGGCGGCCTCCAGAAGCAGGCCAAGGACCTGGCCCTGGGAGGGGAGAGCTACGTCATCCTGCCCAAGGAGCTCTACGACGCCCTCAAGGGCATCGAGGAGGCCAGCACGGACTCACACCTGTGAGGTACTGGTGGTGGTGGAGAGGGTGGGACATGGCAGAAGCCACCTGAGGAAACCTGCACACATACAGGCTACATTTCGGTATCCGTGTTTCCTCCTTGTACCTCTGTTTTGCCCCTGGAACTGTATCGCGGCCTCAAGGGCATTGAGGAGGCTAGCACAGACTCTTACCTGTGAGGTGGAACTGGAGAGGAGAAGCCACCTGCCGACGGGATACATGTCAATATCCCTCCTCCGATCGTTTCCTCGTGCCTTGGTTTTACCCCTTGCCGACACACTGACATGGTGAAGGCAATCGAGGAGGCCAGTATGGAATCACACCCATGAGATGGAGAGAGAGGGGGCGAGGGGAGAGGAGAAGCCACCTGAGGAAACCTGCACACGTACAGACTACATATCAATATCACTCCTGCTTTTGTTTCCTCATGCCTCGGTTTTGCCCCTGGAGCTGTACGATGTGCGGAAGGGAATTGAGGAGGCTGCCATGGACTGACACCTGTGAGGTGGTGGTGGGATATATCTTGTATCTTGCATCTTGAGATGAGGTGAGATTCGAAGCCACCTGAGAAAGCCTGCACAGATTTGGGGTATGTGTCCTCATCCCTTTGTCCTGTCGTTTAAATTTCTCCATTCTTGTGCCTCTGTGTTGCCCCCATGGAGGAAACAGAGAAGGAATTGAGGGAAGATGGAGCTTTCAGGCACAAGGCCAGAGACCCACAGAAAGCAACTGGAGGAGACTGTATTGATACATTCGTAAACTGCCTGCCAGTGAACTCTTCTCTCTCTTCTCTCTCTCTCACTCACACGCACACCTACAGCTAGAGCTATCTCAGAGTACATGCCTGCCCAAGGAGCCGCACCAAGGGAATGGAGGCCACCACAGAGGACTCACTCCGGTGAAGTGAGGTGGTAGAGATGAGTTCAATCACCTGAGGAAACTGCACACGTGCAGTCGCATAAGGCACACTTACTGGCTGCCACTTGAGAAAACCTCCACATGTTCACAGTCACACAAGGCACATGTACTCAACCCGCTGCCAGTCAACCCTCAATGATGACCCCTCCCACACCTGAGGATATCTGCACGACATATTCACAAAAGACACGCATACCTGCTGCCAATTAACACACACACAAACATTTACACTTACACTTATCCCCATCTTTCACTCACTGTGAAAGGAAAGACGGCAGCGTTTATTTGCACAACTGTCTTGTTCAGTGAGCAAGGCAACAATGACAGTCAGTCCAGTCAAGCATTATGTTCTTTTTTCCACATTTTTTGTTCCCCATGCGTTAAACTTTTTAAAATTCTCTCTAAAACTATTCAACACTCAACTTTCCTCCACCACGTATACTGGCTGGTGTGGATCTTCAGTATTCGATTCCCATGAGTGTAGGTGTATCTGCGGGGTGAGTAGAAGAGATGATCACATAGGCCTGAGATATGCTTGCTGCAGGAGACGTGCACGAAGTCGTTGCCAACGCTTATGTGATGTAAATTTTGTGCGTGGAAGGTACACAACGTACGCGTGATGCAATATTGATGCAATATTGACAACCATGCCGGCTGATTTTTCCAAACCTTCACGCTGAGCTCACTACAGTCAAATAATGTTGGAGAATATGAATGAAAAGCCCCGTTGGCTATCTGCGCCTAGCCAGGCCACGCCCTCCTAGTGACACACAACACCTTCAGCGTTGCTTCTAGTCAGGCTAGGAGCAATACAAATATCGTTTCTTAGCTCCAGAAAAATTGGGGAACTCCACCCACTTTGTCATGAAGCAAACAACCAGTAGCAAACCAAGGGAGGCGGGTCAACCGTGCCGTTTGGGAAATGGTCATTGTTACGCTCTTGGTCAGACCATTTCTCGAAAAGATTTTGAAAGTCGGTGGTGATCATCTAATCTGCCCCTAGATGATACCTCCGGTATGGTGCACATCGTGCACACAGTTCTCTTTATAGTTCTGTAACAAGTATGTGCTCTCGGTCATACGCAGTTGTGCACGTAAGTTGCATCACACAGCAAACATATGTCAGGCCTTACACTGCAGATTGGATAGAAAGATGAGGTACAAACTTGGGGTTTACAAGTACCAGAGCTGGCGGAAAATAGCTGGTTTGAGATTAAGGCTTGGCTGTACAGGAGCAGATTTCGACAACATACAGATACTACATGTAGAAAACTAACCTCCCAGCACACAGTCAGGTAAATTGGTTGAAGTCTTTTCCATAAGTCTTTTTTATTTTATTTTTTTAAATCAAGACAGATACCATGTGCATAGTATCAGTTGTAGCTACAGTACAGTTGGGAACTTCCCAAAATCCAAGAACCCACAATCTTCTTGTCTACAAAAAGTCCCAAACATGCACTTAAGGATTACTAGGGTTTTAACATGCAATGTGCAAAGCATATTGCCATTACATTACATTACATTACACTTGGCTGACACTTTTATTTGTTATTATTTAAAGAGTATTGGTTACAGTCCCCAGAGCAATGTGGGATTAGGTGCCTTGCTCAAGAGCTCTTCAGCTATGGATGGAGGTGTAGGGGGAGAGGTAAGGGTATATTTGAATGTGCAACCCTCTGATCTTAAGACCACTGCCCTAACCTGTAGGCCACGGTTGGCCACCCTTGGCATACGTTCATACCCAGCCTGATCCTGCCCAGACTGCCTGTGACACTACATTATATTTTGAGTTCAAGACAGTTCGCCAGACCTGTCTGTTCTTAATTTTACCTGTTCAAGAAAAACACACACCAATAAGAAAGGAATACTACACATACATAATTGAATCAGTGGTCTGATTCAGATTTTTTGCTGTCCAGTAGCATACAGATGAACTACATGTCTCTCCAATAATGCTGGCTCTGAGAACAGTTATGTGTCTATTAGCTCTTTCTTACACCAAGCTGTGTCTACAAGCTTGATGCAATAGCCAGGCTGTAGTATAGCCATCGCAGGGGAACCAGTCAGGTTATGGCAGCATGGATGAGTGATGATCAGCATATCACCTTTCTTTTTTTCATGTGCTGCAGTCAGCTTTATTTCCTTAGAATTTCGGTCTGGGAATCTTCCTTTTTAAACTTTTTTTTTATTTTTTTTATTTTATTTTTTGATAGTACAGTGAAGTTATACAGGAAACAAGTGGGGAGGGAGAGATGGCGAAGTGTTGGCACATGACCTGGGCCGGAATCGAACCCAGGTCGCTGGCATAGCAGAGCCACAGTAGGGCCAAAATATGTTTTTTTATTAAGATAGGACAGTCGGAGGTGGTGACGGGAAATGAGTGGGAGAGAGAAGGGGAAGGATTATCTCGGGTCAGCATCGAACCCATGTCCCCGGCTTTATGGGACAGAGCCTTAGCTGAACCATGCCGCCCTCTTATGGGGTTAATCTTTACTTTTCTTTTTTTAGGGCTTTTTTGCCTTTATTTTTGACAGGACAGTGGAGGAGAGAGAGGAAATAACCGGGGAGAGAGAGATGGGGAAGGATCCGCAAATGACCTGGGCTGGAACCAAACTTGGGTCGCCGGCATAGTATTCCTGTGCCCTACCTATAGGCCAATCTTCTTGACTGTTTTTGCTCATCTGTTTTTGCTGCCAGGCCTCTTGGGCAAAACCTGGACAGTGTTTAAAGATAAGTGGCAAGTGGGCTCCCAGATCTCTGCCTTGTTTTTTTTGTTTTTTGTTTTTATTCCCTTTTGTAAGAACACGTTTCTTCTCATAGGAATTCCAGCTCTGCACTTGTGGTGAGTGGTCAGCTCCAGTCCGACATCTTCTGTCGGGGCAGTAGCTAATCAGAAAGTGTTCAGGATGCACAAATGCCCCATCTCTGGTGTCAGGGCTTGCATGCCCCCCAATTTCTGGTGATGCACACCCTGGCTTTGGCACTTTGATAAGCTCTTCTACAGTAAGAGCTAAACTGTCCTTTTTACTTGAATGAAAATAAGGATCACTTTACATTAAATATTCATTGATTTTAATGAAATCTCTACTGCCAACAGCTTTTCGGATCACTTTTTATGTGTTTTTATTTGTCTTCGCTGTTGTGGGCTAACACACACACATCCTGTTTGATGGTGAATTGTGTTTAGACAACCAAGCAGGTGCACCAAGATGGCTGCATCAATGCAGTATGAATCTTGACATGCATAACTCGTCACAAGTGGAGGAGATGTTGGGGAGAAGATGACGACTTTAATCTGTTAGTTATGAGCCCTTGGCTTGCAAATCACTGTCCTTCTTTCCTTCCGGACTATGGACATGTGAGGAGAGCCTCAAAGTGTTAATTCACCATCTTGCAATTCAGAAGTTGTTCTCTCATTTGTAATCAAGATATTGAACGGGGGAAAATCCACCAAATAGCACTGTGGGCAGGCCTGAAATTTCGTCATTTTAGGGGCAAGGCCACTGGACAGGGCATCAGAGAGGGCATCAAGGCCACTGTGGCTTTATGGCAGATATTTTTTCAAGGACACAAGGCCAAAGTGGGAGGGCACGAGGGCCATGGCCCTCGCAAAATTCCTGCCCTGACTGTGGGGCTTCTTGACAATGGAGAAACTGAGTGGCACTGAAACAGTAAGGCGGAGACCACAGGAAAGGATGAAGAAGCGATTTGAATTCATTGTGTCTTTATTCAGTAATTAATCAGAGATTCATTGAAGGAGGATTGCATCGATGCTGTACTCTCAGTGCTGTTAAACGTTTACCAAAAAGCCTTTTGGCATGTTTTTTTTGTTTGTTGTTTGTTTGTTTTTTAACATGTCATATGATGGTTTAAAAGAAATAATGTATTTCACATGACACTTTAGAAACATGTTGAAAATTACACATCTTTTTTGTTGTTGCTTGGATCATATTGTCAGTGTCGGTTTGGTGGAGTACTGGTCCAATATGAATGGATCATTGGAACTGCAACATTTACCTGTTTGATTCAACAATTCAGTAGTGAAGACATCTATTATGTTACTATAGATTTCCATTATGCACATACAGCAGCTTATGGAAATGTGACTAATCTAGTAGGCAGTGTAATGTTTAATATGACTGGAAAACTTGATCTGAGAGCTCTTTTGAATGTGACTTGTTTTGTTAAGGGCTTCATGTGACATCTGTTGTCCTTGTGTAAAATTATTTATTATTCCTTACGATCACTTCCTTTCTCTTCAGCTGACCAACAAAAGCCATACTTACAAACAAAACACACTTGAACATGAGCCTTTGTTTTTTAAAAGGATGTTTTTTTTCTTCTCCTTTGTGGAAATGTAGTTGCCTTACACTATGCCCATGCAATCGTTGTGTATACAGACTGAACACGTTCCCTGCTGTCTTTTTAAACAATAACGCCCTACAATCTGCTCTGCTCCTGACTGAATACAAGTCATCCATCTACTCAGTGTTGGGTAGAATGTAAACATTTTTTGTAACCACTGTTTTACCACAAAAAAAACACCTGTACCGACTGTTGCGAGTTCAGAAAATGTAATTATCTAAGCAGAATCAACCTGGACACTCATACTTGCATCATTAGTTGTGAAAATGGTCACTGAATTTAAGACAAGTAGCCTACAGTATGTGAATTCATGTGTAATAAAGGATTTACTTGATTCTACTTTGAGGGATTAATGAACATAACCCCTCATGGCAACAAATGCAATTTCCCCATGTCTCCAGGCGCTGAAAAATTCACATGTTAAACACAGTGGTAATAGTACCCAAACATACTTTAATATGGATGTTGTATGTTTGGATGCTAGCCTGATAAACCAGACTAAATGTGGATGTCTAATTTAGACCCGTAGACAAAACATTTTGCCGTCCAGCGGGTGGCGCTGGTTCACCAGGCTATTTGGATGCAGATTGATGTCAACAATAAACATGTTTGTCTCCACCAGCCGTGTTTCGTTGTTGTTGTGATACTCGAGTACAGCCACACGATGGCGACGTTTGACAGCTTATGGCGCGTGAGTTAATTTAGTACATTTTTGGTTAATGTGTTTACTATTTTTGTCAATGACGCGCATGATGTGTGTGGTGTTTAAATTGATGAAAAATAAATAATAAAAAGCACTAGATTTCTTCTAGAACTACTCTCCAAATCCCATTTCTCACATCTGATTGGAGAGCTGCTGAGCGGCGGAAGTGCCCTCATTGGCTGTTGTGATGTGATTTGTGCGGTCCCTCGAACAGTCGCAGATAGATGGTAAGCGGGAGCCGAAAGGATTGGGATAGGATTCTGTATGGGACAGAACTAGTGGATACAAGTGAGCTAAGGTAAGGGTTTTTCAGTTATATTTCCATATCGCTCTCATGGCCATGTTCATTGATTTTGAGAATAGTGCGTGGTGCTTGTCAAAACTGTAAAGTAGGGCATTGTTTGTAATTTAACAACTCTACCTCAGTGGTAGAGCGATAATTATGCGACTTTCTGTCGCCATGCCCAGGTAGGCTAGTCAAAAGTAGTTTTGACGCTGCCCTTTACGCCAAAAAGCAGTGCGATAAGAATAGATTCACTTCTGTGTTTACCATGCCTGCTGGGAAGGAGAACGTCTGCCTTTATGAATTCTGCACCGAGTGCGTAGTCGCGTTGTGAGCAGCAGGGGAACATG
>NC_085867.1:54113662-54126162 GCF_034702125.1 Engraulis encrasicolus
AACGGGCCTCATTTTTCACCTAGATTCTGGAGATGCCGTTTTTAAATAAGGTCTCAGCTGGGCATTCCTATTAAAAGGGCTATATGTGTGTAGTACGCAAGGATGTGACACAGTCTGTGTCAGAGCAGCCATACAAGGCGTGTGTGTGTGTGTGTGTGTGTGTGTGTGTGTGTGTGTGTGTGCGTGTGTGTGTGTGTGTGTGTGTGTGTGTGTGTGTGTGTGTGTGTGTGTGTGTGTGTGTGTGTCACCGCGGTGACCTCAGAGCACTGCCCTGTGGTAAGAGAGGTGAGATATTTTTGGACACATTCTTCCTCCCTCATTTCCTTCCTTTCTCCCTCTTTTTTGCCCTTCCCTCCCTTTTTCCCTCTATTTCACTCTGTCTCTCTGTCTGTTTCTCCTTCCATGCTGTCCCCATTGATGTAGCCTATTGAAGTCATGATGTCTAATTTCATCTTGATTGGCCCTCATGAAAGCAATGACTTCCTGTGCAAACAAAACATTTGCCAACGAGCATGCGATGCGGCGGGTGTGTTTATTGTGATGCCCTGCGTCTAGAATGCAGTTCATCACGATGAGTGACCCGCGTCGGGAGGGACGGCTCTTAATTCCCCCGACAGACAGAGCTGTCTTCATCACAGGATGTGGACTCACTCAGCCTCCATTTGTCATAGTCAATCATCCTGCATGCGCATTACAGTCTGTGTCATTCAGTGTTAATTCCACACTCATTATCGTGTTGGTGTGACTGTAAGTGTTGAATTAAGAACATTTTCTATGCAGGGGCTGTTACTGCCGAGCCCACTGAGGCCCAAGATGTGCGTGAAACACGGATGCAAATTAGGTTACACTTCATTTTATTGGCCCTGTTACATTATTTAGGCACCGTTTAACAAAATATGTTGCCGCATGCGATATTATGCACTTGCATGGCACCATTGGGTCAGGGTTATGTATGTACAGTGTAAGTAGACTTGATCTAACACGTTGAGGATACCGTGCATGGAGACAGACAAAAAAACAACCTGTAAAACAAAGGATATTTTTGGTTGATTTTGGACACATATGAGTAATGTGCTGTTTAATGGGCTGTTGAATGTCATGCTTTGTTTGTCAGTGGCTGGTAAACATTGTTTTCTGAAGTGAATCCCCCTTATCTCCAAGCCTGATGGCAGTCTTACTGGCCATGGTGGGCAAGCGTAGACAACACACCCTCCCTCTTTCTGTCCTAATTCTCAAGTGCTGTGAAACCCCAATCCTAGTGTGGCTAGTCTCACTCCCACCAGCCGGTCATGAGGCCTGCTGCCACTGACGCAGTCGCTGGCTAATGTGACCCGAGCCTTTTCGTTTGTGCGGTTTTGAATGGAAAACCCAACAGCGCCAATGACTAAGGCACTGTCCCCGTGCCAGGACACACAAAACTAATGCAAATCTGTGTAATAGGCTTATTTTAATAGGTGTGGGCATGATGGTGCGATAAGGTTTGTGCATGACGACGAATGCTGACGTTGCACAATGTTTCAGAAGCTGCCTTTCCACGCAACAAAGGGGTAAAGGCTTGCTCACGGATATTGGACCAAAAGGCATGTTGTGTATTTTGAACTGATATGAGCCGCCGGGAACGACTAATCTGTGTGAATTATTCGATGTTTTGGATTTCATGGAAGCGTAGGTGCAGCTTAAGTAATCCCTTCCCCACGTCATGGAGCTGTGTTTCACTCTGTAAAAGGGCATCTGTAGACACGCTCAGCTCAGTAGACATAAACCTTCCTGGGATATTCCAGGATAGTCTGGGCTCAGGTGTGGACTGGCTCTCCAAAAGGCTTGTGTTTTGACTGTCATGGGAGTAAAGCTGTTCCCAGGAATGTTTATAGATGCTTACTTGAGTGTGTGTGTGTGTGTGTGTGTGTGTGTGTGTGTGTGTGTGTGTGTGTGTGTGTGTGTGTGTGTGTGTGTGTGTGTGTGTGTGTGTGTGTGTGTGTGTGTGTGTGTGTGTGTGTGTGTGTGTGTGTGTGTGTGTGTGTGTGTGTGTGAGAGAGAGGGTGTATATGGGGGGAGGTTGTGTGTGAGCGAGCGAGAGAGAGGCGTGTGTGTGTATACTGTGTATGTAGAGAGGGAGGGTGTGTGTCTGTGTGTGTGAGGGAGAGAGAGAGAGAGAGTGTGTATGTATGTGTGGAGTGTGTGTGTGCGTGTTTGTATGTGTGTGTGTGTCTACCTTACTGTGGGCAAACGTAAACCTCTCTGCAGGCCTGCCTATTCAAAGCACATTCCTAAAGTAACACGTGACATCACTTGTGGTGGTAATGGTGATAGTGGTCGTGGTGGTATGTGAGTGGGTGCGCCCGCGCCCGTGTGTGTTTGCACTTTGTTCCCACCTCCACAGCCGACGAGCTGATGTCACCAACCATATCACCCCCACCTCCAAGACCACCCCTCACCGGTTGATGGCCCCAGGCCCCCTTTGCTCAGGAATGTTTATAGCCTTCCTTCACAGCCATTTGAATCCATTCGCTGACCTTTTTCATACCAGGCTGTGCAATGGGGCAGACATATTTCTCGTAGTGCATAGGATAGGGCCTCTTGAAACGAACTGGAGGGAAGTCTATACCGGCTAACACAAGCAGCTCGGCACCTCTTAACTGCAAGATCACCGTATCGCAGGTCACCAGCGCTGCAAATCACTCGGCTTTGTGCTCGGTAACCTTTAGGTGTAATGTTCCAACTGAAATGTATCCAAGGAGAGTTGGGTGAATGGTCATAAAAAGGTTGAACTAATGTGCATGGCGGTTCACAACTTCACATCTAATGAAAGTGTGCACATGCTGCCTTGGACCTCCTTCAAATGTATTCTA
Source organism: Engraulis encrasicolus (assembly GCF_034702125.1). Lineage (NCBI taxonomy): Eukaryota > Metazoa > Chordata > Actinopteri > Clupeiformes > Engraulidae > Engraulis > Engraulis encrasicolus. The sequence continues at coordinate 54,116,512 of NC_085867.1, forward strand.
GGAGAGCAACTTAGATGAATGGACATTAAATAAATCAAATAAATGTTCTTGTGAAGTTCTAATGAGTCTGTGCAGTGCACCCTGGCCTAGATCTCCAACCAGAGGCCCTGGATGTGAATGTCAGCCACGTGACTTGAGGCCGCTGCTGTTGGTATAATATTGCACCTAACCCAAACAGACAGTAATTAGCATCGACGTTCATCAATGATCATTGGCTTGTTCGTTCGACTGACCCCCCAACAGTGCCGGGCTACCTCCTGTGGATGTGTCTGTATCAGAGTCTGTTTGAACTTGTCAGATCTACAGTACGCTATCCCATCTTTAATTAAGCTAATTATTCCGGGTGACTTGGTTCATTTGAAACAAAAGAAGCAGTCATTAGTGAGCAAATATTTGCCGAAACCCTGCAACCCTGCATGGGGCTAAATTAATATTATTATATAATAATGTCGGTTATCGCTGCCGCCAGCCTGCTTATGTTCTACTCACTCAGCTGCTGTCATTGCCAATCACTGAGCCCTAAATTGGCTTCGTGGTTTGGTCGGTTGCTTACTTAGGCTATATGTTATTATCGTTGAATCCAATTGAAAATGTTCCCTCCCTCTTGATGAGGAGCTACCCCTAGCTGCAACCGTTTCGGTGGTCAGTGTCCACTTTGGTTGTATTTATTACACAGTAGTAATAAGATGAAGAGGCCCATGAGACTCTTCGTGACCATCAGTAGACGAGGAGGAGGTGAAATCCAAAGGCCAAAGTACCGCTGGACTGGACTGGGGTTTGTTGTCAATGGTCGTGACAGACTTGAGTCCGCTTCAGGGTCAAATCTGGAACCTGTTGGTCGGTTGATAATTAACTGACGCCCAGGCCCTGGAGCCCTTTGGCACACTTCCTATCTGAAACTGGGCTACCAGGCTCACACCTTTGTTGGATCAATCACACACTTACACCTTCATTTCCTGCACAATAGCCTAAACTGCGTTCAATACTCATCGCGGTCTAATTTGATGTACATGGTTCAGTAACAAACCAGGGAAAATTCATATAGACCAAGTGACAAACCTACTGTAGGTAATAACATTATCCTTCCAAAACTGTACCCAACAGTAATCCCCCCTCCCAACACACACACACACACACACACACACACACACACACACACACACACACACACACACACACACACACACACACACACACACACACACACACACACACACACACAAATGATCAAAGCATATGTGGGTGCATGTAAATCGTGTGGTTTTGGGTGTGTAAGCACAAACATTTGACATGGCCAGCATGCTGTCCCGACGCGTGCACCATACCCGTGGGAACACAGAGCCATGGTGCACGTGGTAACAGCATGGACCATCCATGCTTGAAAAAAGTGCCTCTTAACTTGGGGTTATAAATATTGCATGGAAATGCTCTACCTCTGCCACTCCCACTACTGTGGCAGAAACTTTAAAAATGGACCACATTTCCATGTTGTGAGCTGAAAGCACAATGGCTTTGTAACAAGTCACTGACTACGAGTCACTGAATACCTATCATTAAGGCTGTGTGTTGCGAGCCCATAGATGGAAAGAGCATAAACACAAAACACACCTATATTGGTCTGAAGAATACATCTTCATAAATGTTTTAGATAGTGCAGCTTTGAGTACTAAGAAAAGCGCTATATTAAAACCGATCTATTATTGTTAATGTTATTATTATTAGATTAGTCAGTGAAATGATCGCTGATGTGCAGTGTTATATTCGTTAGAGCACTAAGCATCTGTTCTGAAAATGCAAAATGTATTGAAAGTTGTCTGACATCAACATACAACATTCCCTCACCTTGTAAGACACACCTGTGCGTTTTTTGAGGCCGCTTCCTATCTGGCACTTCAATCAGGAGACCTTATCAGGTGCAGGACGTGAACGACCTGCTAGACCACATTGCTGCCTTTCGTAGGCACTATCGTCTAATGTCACCGAAAGTCACACATTCCTGCACTCCGTCAAAGTGACCAATCTGGCAACACAATGAGCATCTATCACTGGCGTGGCAGTGGGTCTGGGCGAACGTCATCAGCACAGACGGCATTCTACAATGGAAAGCTTACGCAGACTGGAGTCCCGTCACAACAGATCAGATAATTCACGTTAACACCCAGTCATTTGAAAGGGCTGGGTGACACCCCCCACACACACTCACAACTGTCACATCCACCCAGACTGCCAAGCTGCTTATTTGAGGAAATGTGTTCTGTGATGCTATCTGGTTCAGACGGCATTCTAGTCATCATGATGGTGGGAGGAGTAATTAGGGGACAAGCATTTTCTTGTTGTTCAAAAAGATTATTGTTTGAGAACTAATAGCTGATGGTTCTGATATCAGACATCCCCACTAAAGCAAACCCTGAGCGGTTGAGGGATCTTGTAGTTTTAGCCGAGGATTGTCAGAGTCCGATGACATTCTAGATTTTGGGAGGAGCAGTTAGCAGACAAACATTTCTTGTTGCTGAAATACATTGTTTATAACATAATACTTGATGATTCTGATATCAGCAATCCACACCAAAGCAAAGGCCCTAAGCTGCTAGGGTAGAGGTTAAGAGGATTCACTTGTCCATGATAGTGCAGATCAAATATCCACTCATCGACTGTATACCAGACTTTGTGTTCTATGTGGTAAATTTGATCCCTTCTCATGGAAGTTTCCTTCCTGATCATAGTCATGAGAAACCTCCGTGACCATGTGCTATGCTTGAAGAGCTATGGCTGTTGTGATCACTCTGACCTTGGGCTTGTGTTGTGCCACGGTTGTTTACATATTTGTGAAATGCTTGTGGTGTAAGGATTGGGGCCTCTAAGGTCTGTGAGGTTTATCTTTACCACAGAACAGAACTTTCTCACCTTCTGGGTTAGCTGTCCTCCAACGTCTTTCAACACATGAATGTGCTCTTCTGTTGTGATGGCGTTGAGTTTTGCCAAAGGCCAGCGAACAGTACTTTGTTCATTCACAGCACTGTACTTGTCCACTGTCATGTCTGTGTCACATTGGATAAGCCTGCTAAAGCCATCCACTTGTTAAACGTCTCATCTCGAAGACACACAGCTATTTAATGGGAGAGAGCAGTGGGAAGGCCCCACTATTGATACCTGTGTTTAATGACATGTCTGTCTCTGTCTCTTTCAGCTCAGTCCCCCACTACAGCCCCCTCTCGAAACCACAAGACACAGTTCCTGTCACATAACAAAAGCCTGAAGGCAGAGCCATGTCAAAGGGAGGGGGGGCGTCTTGCAGGCCATGTGGGGAGTGTAAATCTCTGACCGTCCGTGGGGGTTGTTAAATTGTCAGGGAGTACAAGGCAATACGTGGAGTTACCATAGGGGCTGCGGCAGTTTTCCTGTCATTTGTCTTGCACCCACCAGCAAGCTGAGCAGAGTGTAAACATCACCGTGCCTGCTGCTGCTGCTGCTTGTGTGAATCCTCCTCCTCCATGGCCAACAATACATGGGAAAGCCTGAGAAAGTTGAGTCGAGCTCTACACGATATCGCTCTGCCTGTCTTTCTGTCAACTTGATGCAGAGGGAGCGAGAAGCGAGGGGCCACTTTATTAAAAAGTGCTTTGGGGCTTAGCTCCCAAACAAAGGGGGCAAGGAGAAGGAGCCTGGCTGCATTTCCGATAAGTTCAGCCTGCCATGATCCCTCTGGTGAAAAGACTGAAAGAAATCAGGTGATTACCAAGAAGGAAGTTTGTTTAAAAAATTCCCCCCCACACCCCGCCCACAACATTTTAACACTTTGGACCAAAAGCCTGCTTACTCTACCGTTCAACGGGCAACCAGACAGAAGAAAAAAGGAAGTCATACAGAAGGTGTCCAACCAACTACTCAGGGGAATTACTCCAGTCCTGAGAGGCCTGACGGGGGAGGGTGTCTGGCAAGTCCCCAGGGATTTTATCTCTTGCTTCTCGTTTGCTTTTGGTTTTACTTTACTCTGTGTGCTAGCGTTGCTCAGCATTTTCATTTCTTAATTGCAGAACATCCACCATCACTTACAGGAAATCACCAGCCTACTATTTCTATATAGTTTTATCTAATCTATCTAATCTAATCTAATCTAATCTAAGAAAGTTGAAGTCAAACTTGATACTGTGCATTAAGTTAGTTGACACAGGTTTGGAAGATATCCACTCAGGCTAAACAGGGACAATGGCGCTGTTATTTCAACACAGTCAATTTTGGCCAAAAATGGATTTGGCGTAGCAGTAAGCTGCATGAGTCTCAAATTCCCAGACGTCTCTTAAAAGCTGCCCTGTTTTGGAACATGGGGAGTAATTTGCGAAATTGAGTTAAAGGACAGGTATTGGTGATCCCGTTGACTTAAGTGAAAGCTTTGTGTCAGCTCTCTCCCTCTCTCCCTCCCTCTCTCACTCCCCTCCTCACTCCCTCTCTCAACTCTCCCATTTATCACAGAGGGTCTAGACTGACAGGGCTAGCAGAGGAGTAGGGTCGACGGGGGTGAGAGGGGCGGGGGGGAACCAGAGGAGGCAGAGAGGTACTGTAATTACCTTAATCACCATGGGAACAGCTGCTGCCTCCTGGGTAAATTATGCCTACAGTATGTGTCTGCCTGCTCTCAGGAGGGCCACTGACTCCCAGCTAGCATCTCTCCCCACGCTGTTTAACAGCCAGAGCTTAAGATTTACATAAAGGACATCTGCCTCCCATTCTCAACTTTTTTCTTTAATTTCACGGCTCAAAATATTTGTGCTCCATTGTGCAGTGTTTGGGGGGGAAACTATTCGATTTTTTGTAATAGCCACGTCTAGGCTACTTGGCGAGTTGTTTATTTTTTTTAAGTCCACTCTCAGGTTTTGATGTCGGCTTCAGTTAAAAAGCCTGACTTTGAAGTATGGTTGTGTGTGAGTGAGTGCAGGTGTGTATATTTTTCTACGTGAGCTACTGCTGTAGTGTATGTGTGTGGGTGGTGTGTGTGTGTGTTTGTAAACCGTGGTGTGAAACGTGTGCGAGTGCGAAATGGGGCGCTGACAGATGGTTGGTTCGCATTAGCAGCCTGACATCACCCCTGAGTTATCCATTGTGCTGAGGCCCAGACCAGGCAAGTGGCAACAGGAGCCGCCCTCGCTGATATCCATCAGTTGAAAGCCTAGCTAGCGCTGCATAAAGTGCACACCCCCGTACGCTGCTGTTTTGTCATTTGGCAGGGATTTCTAAACACACACACAAACACACACACACACACACACACACACACACACACACACACACACACACACACACACACACACACACACACACACACACACACACACACACACGAAGAGAAAGTGCACACACAAACACCTTTGCACATGCATACACTTTGCTCAGCCTTTCATGTGTGATGTGTCTGGAAGGTTGAAACACATTCTTCTTGCTCTCTGTGATGCCCTGCCATGCAACACCATGAGAAAGGTTCCACTTGTAAATTGAGAACATCCCAGCTCAGCATGGAAATGTACAGGTTTGTGTGTGTGTGTGCGTGTGTGTGCGTGCGTGCGTGCGTGCGTGCGTGTGTGTGTGTGTGTGTGTGTGTGTGTGTGTGTGTGTGTGTGTGTGTGTGTGTGTGTGTGTGTGTGTGTGTGTGTGTGTGTGTGTCTTCGTGTGTGTGTTTGGAATATGATTATTCAACTCCAGTATTGAAACGTCAAAGACAAGCGATCTTTCTTTCTTTTTCCGCTGCCGCTGTTGCAAGCTTTCTGTTTTGTTTTCCTTTTTGTACAAAAAAAGTCCCTTCACTTTCCCACCATCCCCTACTGCTTCCTGTAATCCTGCCCTCAGATATGGAGAAGAAGAAGACGACTTGCAGAGACGTGTCTCCACCTGTCTGTTCCTTTCCTCCTCTCACATGTTATATCCCTCTTTTCTTTCTCTCCTCTGTCCACAGATCATGCCCTGATGCTGACCTCCAGGATCTGAGAAATAAGCTCAGGAAGAAAGCGCCAGTTGCCTTGTATTCACAGACCAGAGCAGTCGGGTGATCTCTCCAGTGCCCTTTCCTGGCCATTGCTGGGCCCTCCACAGCGCTACTATTGGCGCCACAGTCTCTACCGAGGGGTGCTCTTCTCTTCCGAAACCGGCCGAGAAACCCCCGCTGCCCTCCCCCGCCGCGCTCGCCAAGCCCTTCCAGCTGCGCCCGTCCTCGTGTCTGCTCCTGCTGCCCTCCGTGCCACAGCTGACCTCCTCCGTGCCCCCCTGCCTGCCCGTCTCGGCCCCCGACCTGCACGCCAGCATGTCCATCGCCCTCAAGCAGGTCTTCAACAAGGACAAGACCTTCCGGCCCAAGCGCAAGTTCGAGCCGGGCACGCAGCGCTTCGAGCTGCACAAGCGGGCGCAGGCCTCGCTCAACTCGGGCGTGGACCTGCGCGGCGCCGTGCAGCTGCCCCACGGCGAGGACCTGAACGACTGGGTGGCCGTGCACGTGGTGGACTTCTTCAACCGCATCAACCTCATCTACGGCACCGTGTGCGAGTTCTGCACGGAGAAGAGCTGCCCGGTGATGTCGGGCGGCCCCCGCTACGAGTACCGCTGGCAGGACGAGCACAAGTACAAGCGGCCCACGGCGCTGCCGGCGCCCACCTACATGAACCTGCTCATGGACTGGATCGAGATGCAGATCAACAACGAGGACATCTTCCCCACCTGCGTAGGTGAGTCACAACACGCCCGAAAGGTGTCTGGAAAGGTGCAGTAGAAGACACTTTGGTTTAGAGTTGGGCACTTGTCCAGAGCCACTTGAGTTTTCCTTGCATTTTTTCCACTTTGTTGTTTTTTATTTGTCTCGTGGTGTACAAGTTTTGTTGCCTTTCAGGTGGTCCCAAAGTTATCTGATGGTTGGTGGTCAGAGATCAGGGCTTACAAAATGACCACCTGTTGGTTGCGTATCTAATCCCAGGGTTTGCCGCCATATTGCCTAGGTAGCTAGGTATGTGACCCCATGTTGCTCCAATTTGTTAGTTCACTGTAGGTCACTTGTGATGGGTGTCTTGTCACACGTATCTTGAGCAAGTTTCAAACGCCAGCTGGTTCCTTGACCTGATGTAATTGGCTGATGTTATGTTACAAGGGTGGTCCTCTGAGACGACCCTGAGGTGTTGAGCCCTCTCTAGGGCTCAGTATTTGTTGACACTGGTACAGTATTATTCAGGGGTAGCTGCAGTAAAGCAGTTGCTTGTTTTAACCATTGCACAATTATGGGTTTACTGTAAATCCAAACACAGGAATCTCTTGTTGCAGGATATGCTAGGGCATGTACTAGGCTTGGCTTCTCTTCCCTCTTACTTGATGATGCTTCCCTTTTCGAAATATATATCTTGTTGACAGTACAGACAGTACATTTTTCTTCAGCATATCGCAGCCTTGGGGTCCAGCACCTTTTACTATGGTTTTTCTTTTTTTTTTAAATTAAATTTACTTCCGTACCATTCCGATGTGCTTTGGTCCAGGCATGAAGCATTGTATAAGGTTGCAGCATTCAGATGCCAGAAGTAGACAGAACAGCCTTCAGGCCAAGAGCGAGCGCTTCACTCTTCAAACACGCACATAGTTTCTGTGGCCTACCAGAACTTGTGAGAGAATGTGAGGTTGAGTTAATGATGCCACCACTTAGCTCGATAGAGCGTAGAACAGTGTACGCTTTATCTTTCTATTTATTTAGCATATATTTGAAGGCAGTATTACCATAAGTGCTCGATGACATATTGTGGTATTCTTCTTGTCTGTGTACCCTGATTACTTTGAAGTCACCTCAGGATGACATTACAAAGTCTTCTGTGTGCGTTTACATTTGTTGTTGTTGCTAACAGTAGTCCACTGATTTGACGCAGCTTGAAGCTGATTTATATTGAAGCTGGCCTGCATTAGTTTACGTTTGAAATCAGTTTAAGCTGAGCCATAGAGGGCAGCTGTGCTCTAACACACACACAGACACACACACACACACACACACACACACACACACACACACACACACACACACACACACACACACACACACACACACACACACACACACACACACACACACACACACACACACACACACACACACACACACACACAGATGGAGAGAGATCCACCTTCCGATATTCATTCATAGTTATTTTAGATTCTGTTGCTAGTGAGTTAGTTGTTAAGCTGACAGAACAATTGTACAGATTTGCATGCCTAGACAGTGTGGGGTATGTATAGGCACTGCCCTTCATGCTCTGTCGGGAGCAGGTCTGTCTGTCTGTCTGTCTGTCTGTCTGTCTGTCTGTCTGTCTGTCTGTCTCTCTCTCTCTCTCTCTCTCTCTCTCTCTCTCTCTCTCTCTCTCTCTCTCTCTCTCTCTCTCTCTCTCTCTCTCTCTCTCTCTCTCTCTCTCTCTCTCTGTGCAACCATCTCCAGTGGTCAGGAACGTGCCGGCTCCCTACGGTCTGCCCGCCCAGTTTTGTGGCTATCGTTGACAGGAAACAGTATCCGCCGTATCCTGTCAATTATGCAGGGCCACCCGATTCCTACACTCCTACCCTCACCCTCATCCCACCCATACCCCTCCCCATGCCCCCGTGAACTGTCCTGTTCCCACTAACATTCCGCCACTGACACCCTATAGCCCACGATCCTTTTGTTCAGCCCAACGGCTAGGGGTACAGAGGAGCACCTGAGTCACTCAGCAACCCTAGAGCACCCCTGTCTTCCTCCTCCTCTTCCTCCTCCTCCTCTTTTTTCTTCCTCCTTCCCATCCCTCTCTCTAATGTGTCCTCTTCTTCCTCCTCATCGTATTCGCCCTCTTATTCCTCCACCTCCTCCTCCTCTCACTCTTCCTCCTCCTTCTCCTCCACCTCCTCCTCCTCTCCCTCTTCCTCCTCCTCCTCCACCTCCTCCTCCCTCTCTCTGTTGTCTCCTCTTCCTCTTTTTCTTCGTCCTCCCCATGCCTCTCTTTGTTGTCTTCTCGTCCTCTTCTTCATCCTCCTCCTCTTCCTCCACCTCCTCCTCCCTCTCTCTGTCTCCTCTACCTCCTCCTCCCCATCCCTCTCTCCCCATCCTTCTCTCCGTTGTCTCCTCTTCCTTCTACTTTGAGGTCCCTTGGTGCTCTCTCCGTCATGCCATCAATTATTCACCCCTGAAGCATGCGCAGTATTGTGGGTCCCAGCAAGCCAGCCACGCTCTCTCCGTTTGTATGCAGTAGCCCATGTTTTATTCACAGTAACGGGCGAATAAAACAGAATGAATTCACTTACAATTCAAGTGCGGAATGGCAGCAGCTGAATCAACAAGCAAGAAGGTGTATTCTCCAAAGTGTTCGTGTCCGTTGCTCCTTGTTCCTGGCTCATCTAGAGTAGTACTCTCTCATGGTGTCATTTCCAAAGTTTCCAAGCAAATTGCACTTGTCCTTGCCAAGGCTATAATTCACCGCTGCCATTTTAGGAGGAGCACAGTCATTTTTGCTGATGCAGCACTGATTCAGCTCTGCTTATTAACAAAAAACTAACTAAAACTAAAACTAACTAAAACTAAGTACACATCGGCAGCTTGCACAAAATGCATATGGCACTGTGTACATGGGTGGGTTCATGTGTGCATATGTGTGTAAAGGGTCAATTCCACACCAC
>NC_085867.1:54128662-54141162 GCF_034702125.1 Engraulis encrasicolus
TGTCTGTGATATTTCCCAAGCCTACTGTAACGTCCTATGCACTTAAAGGCAAATGCATATTAGTAATACACTTCATATACATTCACTTTTATCATCACCATCCAAAATGGCTAGTAGATGTTATTCTTACAAGCCAACTACACACACTAATGGGTCAAAATAGCTAATAAGTTTTGCTTTCTACCAGCCAAACTGAATTTTCACCAGCATTTGGCCAGTTGGCTGGTGTTAATTTAGAGCCCTACATATCATAATAATTTATCTGGTTATCCTTCCTGTATACATCAATGTGGTGTATTCCCATTCAATTGCACAAATTGTGGATCCACAAGTGGATCATTTTACACTGCGCAAAATGGAGAGTTTGAGATATATGACAACGTACAGTAGGCCTAGGCTATTGCTATTTACCCAGCTGAGCATCTAAGGGGTTGTGTGATTTCTGTTTCACTGTAGTCCACTGTGTTCTACTGTACAGGCTCTGGCTGCTGGTGCGTGAGCACTCCAAGTCAGCTGTGCCTCAAAGCAGGTGGCCCGAGTGTGAGTGAGTCATCATAGGCCCTCCAGGGAAGCTGGGTAAAGATGTCAACAAATAAATACAGATAGGTTGCCATGCTGATTCTCTCATAATGTCCTCCCCCAAAGGATACACTGTAACATTTGAAGATGTCCACCACAGAACATCATTAGATAACATTATGTTTTTCTACAGGAATGAACTAAATTTGTGCCATTTTTGTTGCTAATTTTCCAGCCTGCGATAAAGTAGGGTTGCTTTTCATCTTTAAATCATGGATAATTCATGTTTGGTTGTTGTTGTTTTTTTTTTCCTTTAACACTCTCCGTGTGTGTCCTACTTCTTGTGATGTCTTAATACTGGGTTAGGTTGTCATGGATACCCAGCATGCTTTGGTCCAGATGTTTCCCTCCAGGTGCTGGAGAGACCATATCAACATACTGTACAACCCGGCATGCACACGCGCACACACACACACACACACACACACACACACACACACACACACACACACACACACACACACACACACACACACACACACACACACACACACACACACACACACACTGAGTAGCAGCCACATGAGGACATCTGCCGTGCAGGTAACACAAACCATTTCCCTTCTCTGTACACACACACACACACACACACACACAGAGAGAGAGAGAGAGAGAGAGAGAGAGAGAGAGAGAGAGAGAGAGAGAGAGAGAGAGAGAGAGAGAGAGAGAGAGAGAGAGAGAGAGAGAGAGAGAGAGAGAGAGAGAGAGAGAGAGAGACCTACGCACCTCTACCGTCTCTAGACCGCAGGATGAAGTCATCAGCCCATTTTCGCTCCCTCAGCCTCCCATTCCAATAAACCTTGCCATTCCTCTCCTCCTCCTCCTACTCCTCCACCTACTCCTCCTCCTCATCCTCCTCCTCCTCCTCCTTCTTCTTCTTTTGGGATTAGAACTTCCTAGCTTATCTCATCTTGTCACTCAGTGGCCTGTCAAGAACTCAGTTTCCATGCTGTCATCTGGCACTGTATGTGTTCTTGATAAGTTCAAGCGACAAGGGGGAGTTGAAGAATTTAAAAACGGATTACTCTTGGATGATGTCGTGGTTCTTTATGGGAACGCCTCTTGAGGCATTTGTGCTTTATGCATTTTTATATTGCAAGAATGTGTGTGACCCTTCAGTCTGTCTGAAACTGGAGTGTTGGTGTGAGCTTCTACTGATGCTCATGATGCTGGTCACTCTTCAAAGACGTCCTCACTTGAAGAAAGACACTAGTTAACGTGAGGAAGGAAGAGCCCATGCTTGAGAGTCAGCCAGAGCAAAGGATGTTCCTTCCTTCTGCCAGGATGTGACTTCCTGTCTCATGGAGACACATGGAGGGTCATTTGACCTCTGACCTCATTAGGCTTTGTGAGCCCCGGAGGTATCTGCTGAAGAGCTTTACCATCATCCGTCACATAGGGAAAAGGGGTTCAAAGCGCCTCATTCAAAAAATAAATTTTAGGGTGTATTTAGGTTGTTTTGCATTAATTCGACGGAATGGTGTGAAGAGATGATATTCATTCAAGGTCCACACTCATGGACCCATATGATTTTAAAGTATATTTTAAGACACTTGATGACTTTATGTGACAGTTAAGGGTTGACAGGAAATGATGGGAGGGTAATGGAGTTGGACTGGGTCCCATGCCCCAGATCTACTTAACAGTTTTAACGTCAGCAGCCATAATGGAAAGATGGGAGTCATTCAAAGCCCTCATTCAACTTTAAGATGTATGACTTTGCAGGTGTATTGTTTAGGCCCTTAATTACTTTATATGATAGGACGGTGAATGTTAGACGGGAAGAGACCAATTTAGCTGGGTTGGTACATGACTCTGGCCTGCATTTGAACCCCAGTCTCCAACTTGAATCCAGAAATGGTATGAGTAATGACACTTGTGAAATTCTGGCCATAATATAAATCCGTTATTGCAGTCTATACACAACCCGTCAAGCCTTAACAGAAGCTTGGGAAAAGTCTGTGTTGTGTTTGGAGTATCACGAAAGGCATGTCTTGAAATGTCTACCTTCACTCTCGCTGGAATAACATGTATTTAAGGGACTTGACCTCATTACGCTGAGCAAGTCAGCTTTTCCCCTTGCCTAGCAACAGCGGTTTATAGTGGGTTACGTGGATCCAGGAAGCCTGGCTCAAAATGAGGGTTTCAGGCTAGTCTCTGAGGTTTGAAAAATGGACAGATTGATTGCTTGACAGCGGAGACTAGCATTTTTGCTGTTTTGACATCACCAGCCTAGCATTTCCCTGTATGAGAAAACAAGTATTTGAGGCTATGTATGTGTAGAAAAATTCTCCCCTTGGATTTTCTGAAGGGATATGTATGACTTTGAGACTCCTCCTCCTAATTTGAGAGCTTTGTAACGACCACAGAGAAAATTAGTGTACCAGTCCTTCTGTTCATAATAGGTGCTAGTAGGGCCTATAAAAGCAGGTATGTTGCTAACCCTAATTCAACTGGGTGGTCCAGAGACTCCAGACTTCATAAGCGCTGCATTTGTTGACTTTATTTTTAACTGCTGTCCTGCCCAATTAAACAGTGTTTGCTAAGGCCCCCTTCAGTCAGTTTTATTTTACCATCTTCTCTCATAAACGTCCTCTCCTCCATTCTCATTCCACCTCTTTCCCTCTCTCTCTGTCCTTAAAAGACCAAAAACAAAACATGCCCACATCCTCGGTTTCCTCTGCCAAGCTACTGTGACATGCTTGATCATTCGAGCTCCATTTCCCAAACAGCCATGTGCTCCATTTCCACACGGCCAGGCTACAGTAGTCATTAGGCTGGCCTCAGTCGGCCTCTCCAGGCCTGGTCAGGTCAGCACAGTAAGTAAGCCTCCAGTCAGCAAAGGCGGAGAAGTAGCTCTCTCTCTCTATTATAGCCTTGACCTCGAGCTTTGCTCTCACATTTACATTTACGTACATTAGAGAAATGAGAGTTATTGCCTCAGGCCGATTCATGTCAGAGTTGACGTTGGATTGTAATCGAACAGAACTATTGTTTTTGCAATCGGACAATTAGTGCCAGATAATGCTATTCTGAGTCGAGCTATTTAGTCGGACTGAAATCGACCTAAACTGGAGTTTTTGTAATCAGACTTAGTGCCAGATAATGCGATTCTTAGTCAAGCTTTCCCTTCATACCAAACCAAACCAAGCTTAGATTACTGTATGGCCTGGACACTGCCCATTCCGGAAGCCATTCGAGGTTAGCTTTGTACTTACACACTCCCTTGCTCCACTCCCTCACCCCTTTGCTTCCATGCTGAGGAAAAATAAGGCCAAGTCGCTGTGAGGAGCAGCGAGGAGAACAAGAAGAGAGCAAGTAGAAACATAACCCATTGCTTCCTGTTTGTCTTTGTGAAGAGTTGGTCTCTTTGTGTGTGTGCGGGTGCGTGTGCGCCTGTGCGCGCGCACGCGTGTGTGTGTGTGTGTGTGTGTGTCAATGGTGTGTGTGCCGTGCGTGTGAGTGGTGTTCGTGCCTGCATGGTTGAGCTGATTGCCTCTGCTCATTAGTGTTTTGTTTGGTGCAAGGAAAACTGTGGATGATGGAAACTGGTGTTGTTTGTTGCTACATCAGAAGCATGTTATAGGATATTACAGATGAGATTTTGGATGTTACAGAGATAGTTAGTGGATGAATATTTTATGACTAGCTGCAAATAAAAACTGATAGGTTCACTTCATTTCACTGTCCCTGCCACAACAATTATGTACATTGCAACAAATTCAGTACCAATATACAGTGCATTGCATATGGATATTACATAATGTTCTTTCACTGTAGTGTAATAGGGTTCATGTGAGACACGTACTACAGTGTAAGTACATCATATTGTTGCTACATGTAGTAATTACATGTGAAGTAAAACTGTAAGATAACATTTTACCACACATACAGCATCCCTCCCAACAGTCTCAATCTCTGTGTTCCACTCTGTATTCTGTATGTCAGTGGCTTGTCTTGACCTCTTGCTCTGGCCTAATCTGTTCATCAGGTTGCAGATGACTTGTTTCATTGCGGGGGGACAGTGGCACGGTGGGGGGTGGAGGGCTGGGAGTGGTGTGTGGTGTGGGAGTGGGGGGGAGGCGTATGCCTTGATTTGGGATGGGGAGGAGGAGGGAATCTGCTGCTCCATGGGTGGTCTCTCTCTCGTACTGAGCTCTTATTTCCAATTTCCCTCAGGCCATCCGCGGCACGGCGGCCCTTTATTTTGTTACTTGCAAGTCCCGCTTAAAACATGCTAATGTGGTGGCAGTAAAAAAAAAAGCTAAAGAGCTCTACAAAACCTTCCAGAGAATTCTCTCTAGAACAAAGGACTTTTTTCTTACAGCGTTAGCATTCTCATAGCCGACGGCATGCTGTTAAAACATGCATGTGTCTTGGGGGAGTGTCGGACGGCCATATGTAAAGGTTAAAAGGTCGGCCAGATTGATTGGGTTGTGAGGACGACTTTGCACTCAGCTGATTGGGCTTCCATCAAGCAATCCCAGCATGCTTTTGGGCCATTTGTGTTCCTTCCTGTAGCCATTCCAGCACTGGCTCACCTCTCTCACTCACCATCTGCTAACACGACTAACGCCTGCCAAGAAGGAGGAGAGGGATCCATATCTTTATTTCTCTACTGCTCTTCCTCCTTTTCTCTTTCTTTCCTCTCTCTGCCTCTCTCTCTCTCTATCTCTCTCTATCTCTCTCTCTCTCTCTCTCTATCTCTCTCTCTCTCTCTCTCTCTCTCTCTCTGCCTGTCTGTCCCTTTCTCTATGTAAATTACTGTACTATTCTATTCCTGCTGTCTATCTTTATTCTACGTCCATATCGTAATACCGTGCATCTCGCTTTTCTTAATGAATCTGTCTTCTTGCTGTGTCTCTCTTTGTATCTCCTTTTCACTTTGTATTTATTCTTACCTCCTTTTCTCTTTCTGTCTTTTTCCTTCTGTCCCTTTATCGCCTGCTCACTCAAAACACTTGCCAATAATAATTGGTCATGTTTTTTTTCTGAAACATTGAAATGTTTTACTCAAGCTGTATGTCATGTACAGTTTGTTAGTCACGCATCTTTCGTGTGTCATCCTTCTCCTTCAGGGGGCTTCACACACGTGTCACGGTGACTAAACAACATCCAGTCATGTGCAGTGGGGATGGGAAGCAAGCTACTGGTGTGGCGTGGTGACAGATTGAGCTCTTGCAGCTGCGTGTTTTGTGGATTTATTTTATTTTTTTCTGCACACGCTCAATCATTCAGCAGATGGATGGTATGCTGTAATTTACCGTAGTGTCTCGCTACTGCTTTGGCCGACTCTCACACACAGGTCTCAGAGAGCCTGTCTCTCTGCTTGGCACTCTTCAGTGTTTTGCTATCCAGAGAATGAAGCCACTCTCCAGGGAAGGGGAATGTTACTCGCTACTCTCCCCCCACTGTTGGCACTCATTTGGAGGGGACGAGATGGATCGATTCCCCCCACCATCCACAGACAGACAGACAGGCTGCAGACTCCAGCTACAGTAAAGCAGCCAGACAGACAGGGCAATCCCCATGGCCCTGCGCATCACGTCATCTCTCTTCATTTTTTTGTATCCAGGATTAAACACACACAGCAAGCATCCTGGCAGCCTGTTGTCTCTGGGCCTGTATCAGCTTTCATAAATATTTTGATATTAAATGTCCCAGCAATAGTCAGTCAGTGTAATTCTGGTATGTACAGTAATAATGAGAGACAATTGTTTTATTATTTTCTGCATTTGTTCAAAGGATTAGAGAACGCTCTGCGTAGTGATGGCTAGAACTAGGCTTTGATGATGGCTTTACACAATTGTCTGAAATTACAAGAAGCTGTATGGACTGCAGCCCTAATCCAGGATTGCGGAGGGTGGCATAATGAGAGCAGAGCCACAGTAGCTGCAGGCTTCTGATACAGTATTGGTACTCCACATGCCCCCTGACCCACATCCCCAGATAGGACAGACACACTGCACTGCACAATGCGTGCAGAAGCAGACATAAACATAGATACGTACAGTATATACTGCACGTGCTTACATACAGTACACGGGTGGTTGACGTTTAAGGACGTTTAAATTCCTGAAAAAAATGATGGATAAAAATTGGAAAAAAATAGAAAAAAATAAAGCACTTAGTGGTCTGTGGAATTTCACCTTATTTGTGCCATTTTTTGGAAAATGTGTCCTGCATCAACACATAGCATAGGCATGTCACACCGCAGGAAAATGGAGTCACACCACAGGGAATTCACTGCATTATGGCCATTTTAATCATTTTGTATACATGACTGACATCTGAGCTCATGCTAACTTGATCATGATATTGTGTTTAATCTTAATATGTGTTTTCATTAATAAAAAAACTTTTTTTCCTCCTATAAGAGCAGTCACACCACAGGACACCATAAAATGAACCTAAGCATTGCGTGACAGAAAGATTGCAATATGAAGACATATTAAGAGGTTAAGAGTCACCTTAAACTTCCACAGCACTCTCCAATAACTGAGTTACTGACTGGTTAGGAGCCAGTCTTTAAGACCCTTGTAGTTGGCCTTGCAGCTGCCCATTCACAAACATTGACATACATGTCACCCCACAGGACGCAATTTGTGTTACGAAATTGAACTTGTAGTTAATATTACTGTCTTGAGATTTTTCCACATTCACATATCTTAATCTAAAGTTAAGATTTATGCAATCATGCCAAATGCTTCATACATTATTCAAAATGTTGTTGGTTAATTTATATATATATTATTATATATTGTTTCATTAATGTTACAGTCACACCGCAGGAAATTTGACATATAAACCTTTACATAAATCTTAACAAAAATGTTTCTTCTCATCTAAGACTAATATGAAACATAATGTACCACACCTTCTTTCATTGACATTTGTTTTTTAAAGGAAAATAACAGTTTTGTAGGTTTTTAACCAATGTTACGAAAAAACAAGGCGTCACGTCTCCCACCCACACACATTCAAACATACAATATGTATTCTGCACAGTGCATACATTTGCGCGCGCACACACGCACACACACACGCACACACACACATACACAGACACACACACACACACACACACACACACACACACACACACACACACACACACACACACACACACACACACACACACACACACACACACACACACACACACACACACACACACACACACACACACACACGGTGCTCATGCATGTATATGCCGTATATGTAGCATCACACATGAGGCAAGAAAGAAAGAATCATAGAAATAAAGCAAAGCGGAAAGAAAAGAATAAATGATAGAAAAAAGAAAGGCAATGGTGAGGGACAGGAAGACAACAGGGAGAGAAAGGAAAAAAACATGGAGAGAACAAATAGAGAGACATAATGTAAGGAGGAGACTCCAGTACACTACAGCGTTACCCAGTAGTAGCTGTTTTACATGGGCCAGTGTGGGGCTGTGGGCTCAATGACTTATTAGGGCTGATGAGAGTTTGTAGGCCGCTGACCTTTGTGTCACGCAGGGTCTGTGTCCCGCCATTCTCCAGTGTCCCTTACACACACACACACACACACACACACAGACACAGACACAGACACACAGACACAGACACACACACACTCACACACACACACACACACACACACACACACACACACACACACACACACACACACACACACACACACACACACACACACACACACACACACACACACACACACACACACACACAATAACCTTACTACTCAATCAGGGTAATGAGTCACTGGATCTGCTGTATTACACACACACACACACACACACACACACACACACACACACACACACACACACACACACACACACACACACACACACACACACACACACACACACACACACACACACACACACACACACACACACTGAGGCATAAACACACAAAGCTTTTGACCGAAAGCATTCACCGACAAATCTCTCATCTCTCATTCTCTCTCTCACTGTCCACTTAACTAAAACATTTAACGGTAAACAATCTTCTGTACTGAATTCATGCAAACACAGATGCAGTGTCCTTCTCCATGTATCTCTCTCTCACGCACGCGCGCACGCACACACACACACACACACACACACACACACACACACACACACACACACACACACACACACACACACACACACACACACACACACCTAGACGACGTGTGATGTCACACTTGTTGTTGCAACATCTCCACCCCCCTCCCTCTTGCACGTTAGCTAAGGGTCAGGTAAAGGTGAGCCCAGAGAGGCTTCAAAGGCGTCTGAAAGCAGAGCTCCATGAGCTGGTACCCCCAGGGCAGCAGGCGTCTGGCCCGGCCTGGCCTGGCCTGTCCAGGTGGGTGGCTTTGGCAGCCTGCATGGAGTACTAACAGTACACCACTCATTACCACTCCCTCCAATACCCCCAACGCCAGACCCCTACATCCATCCCTACATCCCAAGGCAAGGGGACAGCCCTCCTACAGCCCCCCACCCCAACAACACCCATCCTACAGTACGTAAGACAAGGCAAAAGGAACACCGCTCCAACAAAACCTCACACACACCCTAACCTCCACCACCCCATCCTAAGGCAAAAGCAAGTAAAGGGAACGGCCCTCCCACCCCAGCAGCACCCCATCCCACTCCACTCCTCTCCACCCCACTCCACTCCTCTCCTCTCCACCCCATCCCACTCCTCTCCACCCCATCCCACTCCTCTCCTCTCCACCCCACCCCACCCCACCCCAGCTCATACCACCCCATCCCACCCGGTCCCACACCCAGACTGTAACTCAGATCTCCAGTCCTCATCTGGCCCTCTGAAGTTGCAGCGGGTGGAGAGCTGTAGGGCCAGAGGGAAGAAGGGATGGTGGAGAGCGGGAAAGAAAAGAGGAAAAGGAGGGACATGAGGGAGAGGAGGGGAGGGTAGGGTTGGGTTGGGCAGGAGGGTGAGACCCGCACAGCTGCAGGCAGTGGTGCAGGAGCTTTTCATTTACCCGCCCAAGACACTTTGATCCCCCGTCACCAGCCGCCAGTTTCCTGGCGGGAAGAAAGTAAAGTCCTGTGTTCCTCCTCTTTTCACGCCGCACACACACACACACACACACACACACACACACACACACACACACACACACACACACACACACACACACACACACACACGCACACACGCACACACCTAAAACACATTCTCTTTCAGTTTTCTTTTCTTTTTCAACTTCACAATCAGCCTTTAACTGACTTTTTTCCCTTTGTATCCTAAGACCACTATTGTTCATCTCTCTATGTTCAGTCCCCCATCCACCATACACAAACACACACAGCACGCAGCTAAAAACACACACACACACATTCCCTTTCCGCTTCCCTTTCTTTTTCAGTTCACCTTTAACCCATAAGTCCTTTTTTTGGAAAAGGTACCCTCTCCCTATTAAAACCTAAATATCTCAGCCTCCGAAGCACATAAAAACATGAAATAAGTTGCATTTAAAATCTAGAACCTTAATTTTGCACTAAAATATTATTCTATTTATATTTATCTTTAATAAAAGAGCTCAAATATCAAGAACTTGAATGCAGCGTATATGTCGCTCCAGGACACAATGGGTTAACTCACTTTTTTTCCCCTTTCTATCCTGCTATCACTATTGTTCATCTCTCTATTCCTGCCTCCACTGTAAAAGGATATGGTCCTCATGGAGGTCTTTGTGTACTGTAGGATGACTAGTGTGGGAGGTAGAACCTGTGTTTGTGTGTGTGTGTGTGTGTTCGTGTGCGTGCATATACATGCGTGCGTGTTTTTTTAGGTGGGTGGTGTGTGTGCGTGACGTAACGCCGTCATCTGGAAACGGCGAGAATAAAAATAAACCCAAGTGTACAGTACAGTGAAAACCTGGGTGACCTCACAGCCCAGCGCTCCACTAATAGACAGGGACAGGAAGCCAGTGGTCTATAATGTAATCTCTTGACACCTCTTGTGTAAGAGCAGGTGGGCTCCTTTAAAGCCAGTGCCTTCCTGCAGTCAACCAGGGGGCTGAACTGGGATTGAGAAATGGCCCAGGCATTTTTGGCATAGACTGGCCCCTATAACACATTCACAGGCCACTTTCATGCTGTATCTTGACTGGCTGAATCCAGTGTCTATATTGACGAGTGTCTAAATTGTGGGCCAATCCCCCGGAAAATACCAACATCAACATCAGCATTGGCCCCTGGGGACTGTCGGCCCGCCGGGAAAATGCCCCGTATACCAGATGACCAGTCCAGCCCTGCTGCAGTCAACTGTATGAGATGTGGCAGGTTTACTCAAGACTATTTTTGTACAAGAAATATAATGGAAAAATGTCTCTGTCTAATAATAGTTTTGCTATTTACTCTATCTCACGCCCTACATCTCTCTCTCTCTCTCTTGTCCTCTTTCTCCCAAATCTTGAAATCAAAAGCTATTTGTCTTGTTCCTCCTTTTCGGTTTATTATGGAACTACAGAAGTGAAGCATGACAGCAGCAGCATCCAACTCCCCTTACTGCGATATCACCACACACACACACACACACACACACACACACACACACACACACACACACACACACACACACACACACACACACACACACACACACACACACACACACACACACACACACACACACACACACACACACACACACACACACACACACACACACACTCCGGTACAGTACAAACACTAGCAGATTGTTTCTCTCAGTGTCCAACATCAAAGCCTCTCGGATGCCGATTAGCATCAGATTGTTTTGGTGATGGTAGATGATGTTAGTTGGATGGATGATGGTGGTGTTGTTTGGAGGGAGGAAGCAGAGGACAGTACATCTTTTCTCTCTCAGACAAGAATAACCTCACAAACCAGACATACAGGCTCATGGGAGGACTTGTCTAACCCCAGAGCCGGAAAGGGATGATCAAAAAAGCCTTTTCTCTTTAACAGTTCAGGGGTCCTTCGGTGTGTTTGCTTGAGCCAGACACCCTCTGACTCTGACTGGAGAGAAGACACCGGAGCAGCACAGAGTCAGCACTTGATTAAAAGAAGAAAAGAATCGCATCTGTGCTGCTCCAGTGTCTTCTATCCAGTTAAGATGATCTGTCTGTCTCCCGTTGATGCACCAGATGAAAAAGCAGAAGTGGAACTACCCCTTCAACTTCTGATTCTAGTTTTGATTATTTTGGTCTCCTCCTTTGCTCTCCCAGGATGGATACTGAAAGTGTATGTTAGATTTTTTTTGATTTTGCCAAAGTAGAACATTACAATCACCTGTGTTTTCAGTCATGGATATAATGCAACTCTGACCCATGAAAAAAACATTCCCGGCGGTGCTTAAGTGTGTTACAGTAGATGCAGAAGTACTCTGATTGTTCCCGCTTCTTGACTTCTCACTTACTCAAGCATAAGTTAAAATAGAAAAAGCTGTGTGACATAAATACTCTTCTAACAGTCTCAGGCCTCGTATTGCTGGAAGAAATACTGTACTCATTTTATTGACTGATAGCGCTAAACAAGTAGCAATGTGTGTGTGTGTGTGTGGATGCAGCTTTGCATATCGTTTGGGGGGGGGGGGGGGGGGAATGTTGATATGGGGAGATAATGTAATATTTGGATTGTGTGTGTGTGTGTGTGCGTGCGTGCGTGCGTGTGCATGCGTGTGTACTTGTGTCTGTATTTGTGGATCTTTGTATATATGCAGCAAATGTGTGTGTGTGCTGCGCTCATGTACACACGTGTACATACAGTACGTGTGTGTGTGTGTGTGTGTGTGTGTGTGTGTGTGTGTGTGTGTGTGTGTGTGTGTGTGTGTGTGTGTGTGTGTGTGTGTGTGTGTGTGTGTGTGTGTGTGTGTGTGTGTGTGTGTGTGTGTGTGTGTACATGTGTGTGTACATGT
>NC_085867.1:54143662-54166162 GCF_034702125.1 Engraulis encrasicolus
CTACACTGAGGGCCCTTGTCTTAGAGATTGCACACTGAAGGGTCATACACACTATACACTACACACGCACATGAATACACAAATGCACTCACATAAACGCTCACACTCTATCACGCCCAACCACACACACACACACACACACACACGCGCGCGCGCGCTCACACACACACGCTCACAAAGGTGTTTACATACACCTTCATGAACACGCTTGGTCTCTTGTTCACACACTCACTCACACACACCCAAAATACACATAAAGGGTTTGTTCGCTAAGGGGTCACACACGCAAATGCACAAACACCCACAAGCACAGTATACACACACACTCTATTTCACACACACTCACATCCAGCTCACACTCCCACCACACACACACGCGCACGCACAAAGGTCGGCCTTACAGAGCGGCTGAGCTGGTTATAGTAAGCTTTTGTTGGGAAACAATGGCCGCCTAATTCTGGACTGCTCCCCCTCCGACCACACACACGCACACACACACACACACACACACACACACACACACACACACACACACACACACACACACACACACACACACACACACACACACACACACACACACACACACACACACACACACACACACACACACACACACACACAAATAGAAATGTGCGTATGTATGAACACACACACATACTGTGTATTTATTCACACACATACACTGTGCCTCTCTTCCTGAAGCTAACTGCCTAATTCTGTTTAATTAATTCCAATGGTGTTCTCGGGCACACAGACAGATGGGAATTGTGCGTCGTGGAAACAGATGCAGAGTCGCTCCGCCACCACACGTCCATCCATCCTCCCTCCTCTCTCCTCCTCCTCGCAGACTAAACACGCACATTCCCATCTTCCCACATGGTCACGTTCAGCACGCACTGACTGCTCACATTGTATTAATACCCGAAATATTTGTCACAAGGCCATGTGTGGCGTGGCATCAGATGTTTCTTTTACAACTATCTTGCCGCTATTTCTCCCAGCCACATAATGTTTCATCGCGCTGTTATGTCCGTTGTGTAAGTTCATTCACAATGTCTTGTGGCGTAGTATTAGATCTTTAATCATGCTGTTGGCCGTCCCTGTCACATAACGTTTCATCGCTTTATTCTTTGCATTGCGTGCGTGGACATTGGTGTTGGCGCTGTAATAGTTTCTGTTGCCTGAGTAGGAGTTGATATAATGTTTTAATTACATTGTATCCCGTTTTATGTCTCATACCATCTATCTGTTCTGCAGCTCTCCTCTGTGAAGGAGACTGAGCCCTAAATGGGGCCTGACCCGCTTTAATGGTGGTGCAAGTGAATGAGAGCACAAGTCAGCTTTGTTCAGCTCAGCAAAACACACTCGGATAGTATACCAAAGCTCATGGTCAGTCAGCAGGGAGATTCAAATTACACAGAATGAGAATGGACATGACATAGACATTACAAGAGTACATACCATAACATAAGTTATGAAAGACACACATACAATATTGTACATCAATTTCATGAACACGAGGACAAAAAAAGACAAGACAAAAAAACATTGAGAGCAATACAGCTCCCTTCTCCCTATACGCATAGCTGGCAGCGGGTTTAGGGAGGTGGATGTACAGTACAGTAGGCTAACAGCGAGAGGGCATCCTGCTGTCCTGTGAGGGCAGCCAGGCCGAAGGTGTCTGCTAAAGCGCCTTGGCTCTGCTCCAGGAACAGTAGGCAGCACTGGTCAGAGTCAGCAAGCACACTTCCATATCAGTCGCAGTGAAAGTTTAACTCTCTTTTTTCAACTCTTTTGAGGTCAGTGCTATGGTAATAATCTGGAACCCGGTCTGGATACTGAGGAAGAGCTCTAAAGCTGACCCAGGAACAGTAGGACGCACTGGTCAGAGTCTGCAAGCACACTTCCATATTAGCCACACAATAAATATTGCTCTTTTTTTCCCAACTGATCTGGGGTCAGCGCTATGGTGATAATCAGGAAACCCGCATGGATTGGACACTGAAGAAAGTCTCTAAAGAAGGTGTCTGTCAGAGTGCCTTGCCACTGGTGCAGGGACAGTAAGCACTGCACTGGTCAGAGTCAGCAAGCACACTTCTATATTGGTCACAGTGAATGTTGCTCTCATTTTTTTTCTCTCCAACTGATTTGGGGTCAGTACTATGGTGATCATCAGGAAGCTGGCGTGGGCAAGTGAAGTCCCCCGGTGGTGAGTCAGGAAGGCATTAGTGGGCTCGCTCGCCCAGCTGAGCAGAGCTGCTTGCTGGGGGTTAGACATGAATATGTCACAGAGCATTAGGGGGGCAGCTGCACTTACTCATCCTTCATCCTCATCCCTCAGACACACGTTACCTTGTCAACACTACGTACAAGCGGGCTGTGGAGGTGGGAGTGAGTAGTAGTCTAAGTCTCTCTCGTCAGTCGAGTCGTCACTCATAATCAACAGGAAATCTGAAGGAAGAAAATAATGAAGCGAAATAAACTTTGAATCCAGAAAGCAAGTTAGATTAAGTAGTCACCAAGCTGGTTAAATATAATTTGTAGAATTTGAAGTATGCTTTTAATCTCTCTTCTCCCTGAGGTACAAAGGTAGTCAACCAGTTTACTGTGCTAACTCAACAAGTTGTGTTCTCTCAAAAAGTTTCTATGTGGCCATGCATTAAATGCTGAACCTTTAATTGGACTTTGAAAGGTGCATCTGGTGTTTTACTCCCCTCACTTGGACATCTTAACTAATGTTTGTTTACACAATAATGGGTCTGAAACCTTCTCTCAATAGTCTTGCTTTGTGAGGAAGGGTTGGTCCATCTATCTACTGTACACCAGGGTGGTTTAGTGGTGACTTGTTTTGTTGTGAAACCCAAACCTGTAGTGTAGTAGTGAGCATGCTCACTGTGGGGTGTCTGCATGTGGTGGTAATCCAACTGCAGTGTTTTGGGTGGGAGGGAGCTACGAGGGGGATCGCCATTACAGATATGTTGCTTCTGGGATTAGCTTGTTATCATTTCAGTCAGCAAATCTGCATCTTCTTTCCTTCCCTTCCTTTCATTTTCATCTGTATTTCTTTCTTTCTTTCTTTCTTTCTTTCTTTCTTTCTTTCTTTCTTTCTTTCTTTCTTTCCTTCTTTCTTTCATTCTTTCTTTCGTCGTCTCTCTCTCTCTCTCTCTCTCGCTCTCTCTCTCTCCACACTGTAACAGAAAAGACTGAGTCTACACCTCCCCATGCTCTGTCCCTTGTCATCCTCCCTCTATTCCCGCTCTGCTGTTTATCAGTCAGTCATCTGGTCCAGTAGAGCACGGAGCTTAGTGGAGGCTCGTGGTGGCCCGTGTGGGGATACATCCAGAGATGTGGGCTACTGATAAGCCCCCCCCCCACACACACACACACTACCTCCCTCCCTCCCAGCCTGCATGCAGCATCCTGTTAGTGAATTTCAGTTAGAAATTTGACTCTATCAGTCCATCCACTCATTTGAGTCACACCCCTCATTTTCAGTTGGTTTGGCCGTGTATATGTTGGAATAGCTTGACTGAAAACATCAGTCAACGGCCCTGCCGTGGCCAACCGGTAGGGCACTCGCCTGCCATGCGGCTGACCCGGGTTCGATTCCCGGCCCGGGTCCTTTGCCGACCCCTTCCTGTCTCTCTCCCAATTCACTTCCTGTCCACCTCTCACACTGTCCTATCAAATAAAGTCGAAAAAACAAAAAACGTCAGTCAACAATAGTCTGATTTCAAAGCTCAAACTAAGGTGTATACATGGCTTTTAAAACTGTGATTTGTCGGACTGAAACAGTACAATATGTTCTTAAATGCTAGAAATTGATTTAGGTTAAATGCATGTTAAGGTATCGAGTGTCCTCTACATCCCCTTTTCCTCTGGTCTACTTCTTCGAGCCCTCTCTACTCGTGCCCACGTCCTACTTTCTCATCCACGTCCCTCCATCCCTCCCATCTGGCCTCCTTTTTTTCCTATTTTTTTCTCCTCTCGTCTCCCTTACCCTTCTGTCGTTATTTTGTTCTTTCTTTCTGTACAGTTGGAGTCCCCTATCCCAAGAATTTCATCAGGATCTGAAAGAAGATCCCGTGCCTGTCTCTTCATCTCCTCCATCTGGGCTTCTTTTTTGCTAACTTTCCCCTCTCTTATACCCATCTATAATTTTTTTTTACCTAGGAATCCTGTCTGCTGTCCCTTCCACCTTTTTTTGGCTGATGCTTTCTTCATCTTTCTTTAACCTTTTGTCGTTATTTTGTTATCCTGTTCTCCTTCCACCTCCCTTTTGTTTCATCTGTCCTTAACCCTTTGGTTGTTCTTCTGTTTCTTTTCGCAGGAATCCCCTTCCCCAAGAACTTCATCCAGATCTGCAAAAAGATCCTATGTCGCCTCTTCCGGGTCTTCGTTCACGTCTACATCCACCACTTCGACCGCATCATCCAGATGGGGGCCGAGGCGCACGTCAACACCTGCTACAAGCACTTTTACTACTTCTGCACCGAGCTCAACCTCATAGACCGCAAGGAGCTCGAACCACTGGTGAGGAAAACGGGTGTGTGAGAGAGAGAGAGAGAGAGAGAGGGAGGGAGGGGGAGAGAGAAAGAGAGAGAGCGAGAGAGAGCGAGAGAGAGCGAGAGAGAGCGAGAGAGCGAGAGCGAGAGCGAGAGCGAGAGCGAGAGAGAGAGAGTCTGCCAGTCGTCTATCTGGTGTTAGTGGGTTATGTGTTGTCTGTTTGAGTGTGTTCTTGTTTGTATCTGTGCGTTAGTGTGACTATTTGCCCATCCGTCTGTTCATCTATCCCTCTCTGTGTATGGGTTTGATTGATGTGTGTCTGATTTCTCTGTGACTGTGTTCCTGTTTCTGTTTGTCTGCCTGTGTGTTTGTGTGCACATCGTGCACATGTATGATTGCACGTGTGTGTTTCCACACGAGTACTAATTTGTGTGTAATGCTAGGAAATGACACACCACACCCTTCACACCCAAGGCTGACTCATAGGCTTAAATCCCCTGACAGGGTGACGTCAGCTCCTATAGTACAGTGTAGTGTGGACAGCATCAAGTCGTCTGTGTGTCTGTCAGTCTGTCAGGACTACCAGGAGATGCCTCACCTGCCATGTCACCTGCCTGGTCACTAGATTCTACAATGTGCTGTGCAGACAGAGACAGACTATGATAGTCAATTTAACCTCCCTGCATAGCAGGCTTGGATAAATGAGTTCAATTGTGTCTATTTGGACACATTCTTTATTAACAACACCAAGAACACCCTCAGAAACTGTTTATGTTTATGTTACACTTAAATTTTACACTTCTATATAACACTGATTTTGAACTAAGCATGTGATTTTACATGTTCAAAAACATGACAACAATCAACCATGGGATTTATCGGCCAAGTGTATATACCTACAGGGTAAGAATCAGCTCCGGACATTATCTTTTCTATCCATCTGTTTCTCTCTGTCTCTGTCTCTGTCTCTGTCTATCTGTCTATCACTCTCTCTCTCTCTCTCTCTCTCTCTCTCTCTCTCTCTCTGTCTCTATCTGTCTCTCTCTCTCTCTCTCTCTCTCTCTCTCTCTCTCTCTCTCTCTCTC
Organism: Engraulis encrasicolus; assembly: GCF_034702125.1. Classification (NCBI taxonomy): domain Eukaryota; kingdom Metazoa; phylum Chordata; class Actinopteri; order Clupeiformes; family Engraulidae; genus Engraulis; species Engraulis encrasicolus. Next base: position 54,149,257 of record NC_085867.1, read on the forward strand.
TCTCTCTCTGTAAGTCCTTCTGAACAGCAGGCTGAGAGCAGATTAAGAGCTCAGGGCGCTGCTCCAACATCTGGCCCCACCTGCCACCTGACCCCTGGCCCCCGTTAGCCTCACGTGCATGTGCTCGCTCACCAGAGCTCCAGCCACTCTCTGCTGACCTCACGCCCTGAGCTGTGAGCTGTCACAGAGATACACTACAAGCTCACAAAGGAAAACGAGCTCTGTAGTTCAATGTCTGGTGTGTCAGCAGAAGAGAGGAAAAAGACGTGACAAGCATTCGAAAATTAGTCCAATAATAGTAAATACATTTTTTTAAAAATTAAAAATAAATCACATCAGTTGCTCTGGTGAGCATATCCTTTTCTCTGACTAGAACATTTTTAGAAGCCATAGCAGAAACATGCAGTACTCTTCTCACACTGTACGCTGACTGGCCACCCCACGCGTTTACTCTGAGATAGCTCTTTGACTGGACAGCATTGAGTCATCTCCTCTTCTGTTCTCCCAGTGATGGATCTGAACAAGAGCACACAGGGAATACTGTAAAGCTACAGTACATCCACACACGCATTCGTTAGAATATTTTTAACTCACAACCTGCAATATTGCGTCACCTGTGCTCTTCTCGCAGCCTCAGGCCTCGCGTCACTGCAACACGCACACACATCCTACTGACTGGTATCACTGGGCGAGTAGTGAGTGGGGAGTAGTGACGTGTGTGCAGCGCTTGCAGCTGAAGTCTTTGGACTCGAAGCACATGTTGTGATCGTATGTGGCCAAAAGACAGTCAGATGTAAGAAGGAACAATGACTTCATCTATTCCTCCCTCTGTACTCCACAAGAGATGGCCATGACCAGGCTTGGAACAGTGGCTAGATGAGGATGGTGGAAGGGAGCAGTAATGCCGCGATCACACCGCCGGCGTTGAAAGAGCTACAACGCTGCTGACTCCTGTCTGGAAAGCACAGGCAAACACGGCAAACGATTCAACCTGAAGCATTCGACCAGGAATCTCGACCAACCGAAGCTCTTGTTTAGAAAAATGTGAACATTCCATTGGCTGACGCCTACTGGCGCCGAGCTCATTACATATTTTTAGATGAAGTTCAACTTTTTACGCCCTCAGCTTTTGACGCTTTTGATGCCCTCGGCTCTAGAAACGCTTTTGCGGCTTTTAACGCTTCTGCAGCCTGCTCTCCCATTTTTGTTGAATCCAAATGACCAATGTAAGAGTTTGAAAAGTTGACATCTTTTAAGTCTTCTAAGTAGTGGAGCATACTAATTATACTGAAATATTTTATTGTTATGTTTTAAGCAATGAGCTTATATTTGTATGAGGGTTGGAGATTTGTATGATTTGTACTGTATCAATATGAATTCATGCATAGAGAGGCCATGTCTGCAGCCCCACATACAGTGATAAATCAGTTATATCATACTGTAGGCCACAATCACTGCCCAAATAGGAGATTGTGGGCATTTGTACCAATGGCAGCACTACCAAGTAAATGGTCCATCCTGCAGCTGAGTGGAGCACATGATGAGCTCATGGCAGACATCATTATATCAGCCTCATCGGCAGCACAGCACAGCACAGGAAGACAGAGGGAGGCCATCAAACATAATGAGGATGAGAGAGAGAGAGAGAGAGAGAGAGAGAGAGAGAGAGAGAGAGAGAGAGAGAGAGAGAAAGAGAGAAAGAGAGAGAGAGATGAAAGAAATAGAATTAGATGAGAGAATTATATGGCGATGGACAGAAGAATGGTGAGAGAATGTACGAGAGAGTGAGAGGAAGAACCATAGAGGTAGGTAGGAGAGGTAGGCATAAAGGAAAATAATGAAGAGAGAGAATGGCAGAGAGAGAATGGGATATTTTATGACTTATTTCAAAATAGCGTCCCTCTGCGACTGTTACCCATAAGACTGAGTTTACGACCTTACAGGGGAAACAGGAAGTCATTAGCCTAAAGTGGTGACCAAGGTAATGATGTCACCAGTGAAGTGAGGAAATTAGGGAAGTTTATGGGACGTTTAGAGGCATCAACTAGGGCTGCACTTTGTGCAAAGTCTCGTTTATTTCTTCTCGCTACATATTGCCAAAAGGCTTCTGTGTATGCATGCAACAGGCATGTGAGAGCATGTGAGTACCTGAGATGTGTGTGTGCGTGAGTGAGTGTGAGAGAGAGACAGAGACAGATTGTCCATCTCTCTGAAAAGTGTGTGTGGGATTGGATGTGAGTGTGTGTTTTCTGTGTCAGTGTGTTCTTTCTTGCGTTTGTCTTGTCTGTCCATATGTCACTGTGTGTGTGGTGACGTCTCTGTCTTGTCTACCTGTCTGCGACCTTGTCTCCGGCATCTTGAGAGTGTGAGGCCGTGGCCGGAGCTGAGATCTCCAGAGCTCTCCAGAGCTGAGCTGAGCTCTTCTGGCTGCCACCCAGTCTTCCACGCCGCTGAGCCCAGCCGAGCCCCACACCTGATCTGGCGACTCACCTGACCTACTGACTGTCTACGGCTGAGGCCACGCAGCTCCTCCGCTAATGGAAAAATCATCCACCGGCACAGCCGACGACAACCTCATTCCTATTCAGAGCCCGTTATAAATTAGCTAGACAGGCTACCGTGCCACCGGTGACCTCAGCCTTTTGTGACACCTCAGTTGTTCTCCTTGAGAGAGAGAGAGAGAAAGAGAGAGAGAGAGAGGGAGAGAGAGAGAGAGACAGTACCCTTGGCATTACCATTCTCTTCCATGGCAGTGTGAGGTATATGGGCCCTCCGTGTGCCAACAGCAATGCCTAGCAAGCAATGCCTAGTGCAATCTTTTATAGAGGTGAAGCAGATAGTCAATAACAAAGCGAAAACGAACGTCATATGCAAGTGAATTTAGTGTCAATGTGATAGATTGTATGAAACAGATTGCTGCCTTTTTTGCACAGGTACACTGTGCAAGATGTTTAGTTGTTTATTTCCAGAATTCATGCTACCCATTCACTAATGTTACATTTTTCATGAGTACTTACCACCACCATCAAATTCTAAGTATTCATTATGACTGGAAAAATTGAATTTTTCATACATGAAAAGGGGGATTTTCTCCATGGTCCATCATTTTGAATTTCCAGAAATAGACATTTTTAGCTGCAAAAATGACAGTACTTGGGCCATAATAGAAAATATTTGTTTATCACCTAGTAAACTTTCATGAAAAGATCAAATTTGGCAATAGGCAGCATCGTTGCATCGTTTTTTGACCATTTCCAGCACAGTGTACCTTTAACACTCACACAGATTCATATAAAAACAGTGTTCTAAAGTAAAAGGTTTCCGTAACTCACTAATGAGCTGTCCACACTAATTGCCCATCCACATGGCCACCTGTTCTGGCTAAATAGGCGGCGTGCCATGCTACTTAATTATTGATAAGTAGCACTCTGATCGGGCCACATGCGCAGAAGAGGGTGTTTTCCACGAAACGGAGGTCTCTTACAGGAGGTGGCAGCACCAACAGCTCATGGAGACCTATGTGGCCTTTAGCGGCCAGAGTTCACGTCCACTGGCTGGGACACAAGATTCTGTGTCTGTGTGTCTGTGTGTGTCTATTTGTCTTTCTTTCTTTCTTTGTCCATCTACATATGAGGACACGTCAGACAGTTAGAATTTGAAGCTCTTGTATAAACATTAAGACATAACGTATCATATTGAAGGGTCACTGTTCAAAGTGCTCTTCTAGGCTTCCGATATGTGCACTTTGTACAGATCTAGCAATGTATTTTCTTCTATTTACATGTTTTCTTTTCTTTCCTTTCTTCTTTGTCAGGCAAGCATTCTGCGTGCCATATATAGGCTACCATTCTCCCTGTCTTTGTCTTTTTTCCTCTTCCTCTCTGACCTCATCTTGAGGTTTCTCTGGTTTAACCTAGGCATTTAAAGTGCTCTCTGTACACAATATGTTTTTTTAGGCAAACATCCTTATATGTATTTTGCTTTCCCTCTTGTCTTTCACTTTACAGAAAGAGATGACCTCACGGATGTGTCATTGAGCAGCAGTGGCGCCTGGTTGCCACCTCTGGAGACTAGGCTTTGGGACCCCACCCTGTTCATGGGAGGTTGCCACGGAGACCTATAGAGGATCACCAGCAGTAGCAGCAGCAGCAGCAGCAGCAGAACTGACTGTAAACCTTGGTGACATCACCAAGGCTCCCAAAGCCAGGAAGAAATCCTGCTCTGCTGCCAGGGTTGAAACCATAACAAGCCCTTTAAACCAGCCCACAACCCCCAAACCCCGCTGAAACACACACCTTAAACCACTCTCCTCTCCGAGCTTGGATACGCAGAGAACAGACTAATGTTTACGGAAAATAACAGAAAACAGCACCACCTATTGGTGAAGTCGGCACAGCATGCTGTGGGGATAATGTCCACAAGATGGCAATCTTGTTTTAAAAATATACTTTTTTTTTCATGAATCAGGGTAGAAGTAGAGGAGAGAGTCTGCCCCACTTTGCATTCCTCTGATGCTGAATTTGGGTTTGATTTTAACAACATCTTCAGTATCTTTAACATTTTTATCTTGGTCTAAATTTTTGCTTTGTCCTTTCATTCCAGATGTTATTGCAATGATGTTGTGGACTTATCAGTAGAAGGAGAAAACAAAACACACAGAATCATTTTCCTACTTTGTTTTACAAACATTACTGAATATTAGTACTTCTACCTGTGTATAATTTTACCTGAGGGTTTTGGAGTGGAGACTGCCAAATTAAATGATCAACCATAATATTTTTTTAAAAGTCACCTGTACACTGGTAAGGGTTTTAATGAACTAACCTTTAACAGGCAGGATGTCTGGGCCTGCAGTGACACTCATTAATCCTATTGTATGACTAGGACAGAGAACATTTGAAACAATGTTCACAGTGTTCACTTGTTGAGGTAACCAGCATTTGCAGTGCAGTGGTAGCCTACAGTATGGTACCGGATAGGAGATGCAGAACCATTGCAAGAGATTCTGAACTTTTCGGGGGGAGGGGGTGGGGGGTGGGGGGGTTTTCTTTTGGTCACTAAGTGATTCTTAGTAGCATATGTACGACAACATGTACAGAAATGTTTAAGTTGTCAGCCTCTCTGTCCAGATCTTCTCTATATGTGGTGAACTGAATTGTTGTATATTTGTTTTTGTCGTGTTGCTGCTTTGTCACATCAAGTCAGGTGTGATTTATCTAAGACACACTTCAGTACCTTCCTTCTGTACGATTTATCTGGACTTGACTTGTTGAATCAGGAAAACACACACACACACACACACACACACACACACACACACACACACACACACACACACACACACACACACACACACACACACACACACACACACACACACACACACACACACACACACACACACACACACACACACACACTGTCTCAGCCTATGAAAGCTAACTTAAGAGTGTAGCATTCCTGGAATGGACTATAATTAACAACACTGACAAATTATGATTTCACTTTTTTTCCATTTTTTGTTTTCTAAACCATTTCAGTTTGCAGAACACCTGTCTCTTCATATGTCTGTCTTTTCTTGTAAACTAAAGATGTTGATGATTCTATGTAAAGTGCATAATTGAAGCAATAAAGAGTGTATTTTGATTCAGAATGTTTGGAGAGTATGTGAAAAGTGTTATCATTAACTTTTATGGAAGTGAAATTCTAATGCAGATGCCACAAAGTTATTGTAGGCCTACATACAGGGTCCAATGTGTATTTGAACTTAACACTAGATGGTGCCACTAACCAATCCAATTCCTCACTCTCACATTCTCAAACAGGAACACACACACGAAGATGTTTTAAAAAAGCACAAACACAGCCCTAAGCTCCTTAGATCGTCCACTCTTCGTGATTAAGAAATGGCTTGAGAGAGCATGATACCCAATGCCCAAAAAGATTAGCCTGAAGATAATCCCTCTGGAGTGTACTTAATTCCCTTTCTGAGATAAAGATTAAGACTGTACTGTTTACCCACAAATGCAACTATGGGACAGCAAGTGTGTGTTGTAACTCAGGTAATCTGACATTTCAGCCCTTTCACCCGTATATAAAGACAGCTCAACTCTGGCTGTCCTTGAAAAGTGGTTCATGGATGCCACCATTTTCATTTCTGTAGAAAGACACTGCCACTTGTGTCCATGGGCCTCTGAATCCACCTGTGTCCATCTTCAGAAGACACAGAAGCAGTGGCTGTCAATACTTTGTAAGAACTAACCGCATAGCAACTTCACTTGGGTCTGGGCAAGAAAAAAACACCCCTAAGGACCATGTTTCACCCTTGGCTCTACACAATGCAGCCGTAAAGTGCTGTAGTCCACTCCTGGCTGCTGCGCTGCTTGGGACCCTTGTGGCTGTGGCACCATGGGGGAGAAGGTGCCACCATCTGGGCCACCTGTGTGTGTGCAGATCATGTCGGTGTTGGCGCTGGTGTGCTTTGGCCTCTACTGCATCGTCAAGGGGGTCTCCTTCGGCTTCTTCAACTGGTGGTACATCCTGGGCTGTGCCTGCATCGTGGCCACGGCGCTGGCATCCTTCCGCATCTATGAGGTCTGCATCTTCATGGCACGCCAGGAGCTGGCCGAAGCGGAACCCTGCGGTCAGGTGCCTTTAGATTGAGAACTTTTCTGTGTAGATCATGCCAGGTTCTGGAGGCTCTGTAGGCCTACATGTTTTTGAATCTTCAGACGGCAGACTTACTCCTCAACCTAGAGCAAGTAGTGTGAAGGCTTTGCTGTAGACCGTGTCAAAGTTTCTGGAGTTGTACGTGTTGCACTCTTGAACTCTTTTGTGCACAGTCTTACGTCTAACCCTATAGAGTAAATCATGCTATGGCTTTGCTGTAGTATCGTCAGTGTTCCACTCTTGAACTTTTGTTTGGACCACCAACTAACTCCTAACCCCAGAGAGTAACTATGGTTTTAACTAAATCTCACCCTAGGGCTCCACTTTCGATGGGATTTTGGCCTTAATCCTAACCCAAACCTATAGGGCTTTTACCTTCAGAGACGAGCTCTGACCCAGTTTTTTTGTTTTCTACATACTGTTCCCGACCTTCACCCTGGGGCTTTCTTTTGAGGTGTTATGACCACCGCATAACCCTGTGAACTTTCTCCTTGGATGGGAGCCTGGGATTATGGAAGCAAGCATCCTACTGGAAAGCAAAACAGTGAAATTTCGCTCGCCTCTCCTCACAGTCCCAAAGGACAAACAGGTGAGATTCAGATGAGTTGAAAAGAAAAATGTGTTTTGGGATGTGCAGTTTGGAGCTTCAATTGGACATGGGCTGAGACAAGATGAGGGTTGTTTTGGAGCCGAGAATGGGATGTGTTCACAGCTGCGATCAGTTTCAGTTATAATGAAAACCAACAGAAGACTGTGCATCATGTCTTGGATATGTCTAAAAGGCGGTGAGCAAACTGCGAGAGAATGACTGTTGTTAATCGAAAGGGAAAAGAAATAGAAGAGAAAACGCTCTGGGCCAGAACTGCACTGAACATTCTGAAGCTACAGATTCCTCGATGATAATGATATGGCTAAGAGCCGAGGTCTACCGAAAATGATAGTGATTGTTCAATACTGAATGCATTGAAAGGATCTTGATAATGGCTGACTGTCCGGTCAAGAAAAAGGATCAGAGCCTGTCGTCTGCTTTGATCAATTTATTTTAGTACATCTGGCCTGTTCTGTGAAAAGGCAGATGCCAAGACATCATGTCCATCCAGCTTTGTCTCCCACAATTATTTATCATCCCATCTCAACTCACCAGAAAGACACGTTTTCTCTCACAGCTGGTCTCATCGCAATATGTCAGTAAGGTGTGGTGTTATCCTTACAGGGAAAATCCTATTTGTTCTCTGTACAATCTACCAACTGGGTTTTTTTTTTCTTTGAGGCATTATCAAGGCTTAGTCCTGTGGTTAAGTAGGGAGGAGAATTATTCTCCAATGCGTTGTCCAAGTCCATTAGTTTAATTGAATAAATGAATCAGGGGTCTACAGTAGCATTTGATTAAAGTGACTTGTTTTTTTATTCTACACAGAAAGAACTATGACTAATCAATGATTTTGTATGGACTATGTGAGAACATATCAGTGTTATGACGTGTTCCATATTTAATAATGTGTTGTACTTTCAAAGCTAAATAAAGCCAAAAACAATTCATACCAATCGAGCTTTTTTGTCAAAATGCTATTTTGCCTCAAAAGTGGAATTAAAGGCATTTCCATGGCTTTGTGCCTCTGTGTTGTACAGATCTGCTGGCTGGGTGTTAAATTAGGTCCTCCCTGTGTAGCCTGTAAGTGAAGGAACAGCTCCAATGACACAAGTCAGTCCAGTCACACCTCATTTTCTCATCCGTTTTAAGGGATGTGGTCTACAAGCAGAGAAAAAAGACTCTGCAGCTGTTAAAAATGAAATGTGAAGAGAGGGGTGGGAAAGAGAGTGAAGAGGAGAGGGAAGAACGTGTGCTCACAAGTCAAGTCAAGTCAAGTTTATTGTCAATTTCTTTACATGCACTGGTCATACAAAGAATTTGAAATTGCGTTTCTTGTTCTCCCATGCAGACATAGACTAATCTAGGTATCTAATCTAATCACGCTTCCTAAAGGCCCAGACACACTTTTCATCCATACACTGTAAAGTAACTCCACACCAGGTGAGGTATGTCTAAGGATCTCTGAGGCAGTGAAAGTCTATCCGTTATGGGTTACTCCTAGGGGACTCTACTGTACTGCTGACAGGGGAGGACAAAGGGCTCAGTTGTCTCTGGCCCAGGGAGAGAGGAGGTCCAGAATTGGGTCCTCATTGCATTGTATGTATCGGGATGGGGTCTTTTCTTCATGGCTTCATCCTGGGCCCGGACAAAGTTTTCAGCAGCCCTGATGCTGGGGCTTCACAATACAGAATGAGGGTTTAGTTCTGTTGGTGAGACTTTGTGACAGTACAGTGAATTGTGGCGTAGGTTTACAGGATGCATACGGCAACAGGGAAGCTTAAATTGGGAACATATAAGAAAATAAATGGGGTAAGAACATGGTCCTCATCATGTCAGGTTGTGGACGTTCTGCTTTGGGTCCTGGGTCTCGTTAACGCTGAGGAGAAGCTGATGGCGCTTCATCCCAGCACGGATGTCTCTGGCCCTGCATCTCATACATCAACGTCAGGCCTCCTGAGCTCCAGGCAGGATGTACACCTCACCACAGTCTGCTGTGGGGCTCAGCAGATGGTAATGGATATCAACCTACACCAGCGTCTCCCCCTCTAATTTACTACCACCTCTCTCTCTCTCTCTCTCTCTCTCTTTCTCTCTCTCTCTCTCTCTCTCTCTGTTTCTGTTCTCCCTTCTTAACAGGAACCCAGAGATCATAATCTCTCTTGGGCAACTGGTCATGACACAGCCTGATTGATATCTAATGTTGTGTAAATTGCATTAGCGATTTGGGATGCAGGGATTGGAGCAAACGGATGAGTTGAGACAAACTGCTGCTGGGAAAAAAGGGCTCTCTCTTCGTAGACTGGGATTCTGTGAGCTACGATGCTATGTATAGGTCTGAGACTCATATGTTTTATAGTATATGTTCGCCTGTCAGAATACTTAACTGCAGCCAACAAACTGTTTGGGTTCACCAACTTCAGAAAACAAAAAAGCTCGGGTTCACTGACTGAAAATAATACGCAAACTTTGATTTGGTGGACTGGCTATCTTTGCATTTACATCATTGAATTTTCACATGACTTACTGAACTAATTTGAACTGGATCAATGAACTGATTTCTAAATTCACCACAGAGTACAGCTTGTCTACTTCCATGGGAAAAAAGCTTTTTATTATTGAAAAGCAGACCTTGTGGTCAGTCAACCTAAGTAAATAATTAAGAGGCAATAATAAAAAGGATTATGCGTGAAAGTAGCAGTGTTGTGCTTTTAGTTGCACAATGCACAGACATTCATAGAACTTCATAAAGACTTTTTTCTGCCTGAGGAACGACTTCACAGCATTTGAAAAAAACACAATGTTTATTTGGTGTCTTATAGAACTGGGCTGAAACGTCGGCTACTCGTTTATAACAAACATGGCTATTTACAGTTGACCTCGGCTCTGTCTGAGCAGATAGAAAAAAAAATCCAGCTGTGTTATGAAGCAACACTCCACAACATCCATCCATCAATGCAATTTACAATGGCAGACATTCATATAAAAAGACAGGTTGGATATAGTATCTATCCCCATAATATTTCAAACAGGAGTACACAATGTGTGCAAAATTGTCGTCCATCGATCCCTTTTCAAAGGAATTGATTAAACCTTGTTTTTCACTGTGTTTACATATCCAGCGTTAAGTGAAGTAACAGATACAGGATACATGTCCAATGTAACTGCATTAAGATATTCCTTCTTGGGGCTACACTTCAGTTTACTGTCCCTGGTCCTGGTACAACAGTAAGTATGTAACAGCGTGTGAGATTATGTACTTGCACTGTACCATAGGGTTAGTGTTATGAAGTCAGGTAGGGTAGGGTAAGCCTTAGGTACAGAGTACAGAATATTACATGTTGGTACATTTAAATGTCTGGAGAATTCAGGTAAATTGGGCCACTTTGGGCCATTCGCTTATATGCAAAAAAAGTGGCCCTGAATTTACTTGAATTCACCATACTATAACAGAAACCGTAAAACAAAGTGTCACCCCTTCTTGTCATGATATAAGCACATTCAGATCATCCAGCTTCTTCAGCAGAGCAGTCAATGCCCGCATAGGTGAACTTCTCATACAGTGTGGTGTTCACGTACGTCTAAGAGGGAACATTAAAAAAAATCACAAGTGTGAGGTACAGTAAGTCAAAAACAAACTGAGTTTGAATCTGATGGCGGCAATTTCATATTAGTACTATGACTATCAGTGGTCTTTGATTTCTAGTGAAATGTTTTAACTTATTGATGCTAAAGTGTTGAAAAGTTTCTGTAAACCCAATGGCAACACTGCAGCTGTACTTGGCAAGCAAGTTGTACTTGGCTTCCTTGCCAAGTAGAGTTAGGTCAGGTCTGTGATGTAGAAAAAGCTGTGCAGAATTTCTTACCTTCCTTTCTTCCAGCATGCGATTGAGAGAGACCAGTATCTGGGTAAAGGACGGTCTCTCATAGGGCTTCTCTCTCCAGCATTGCCGCATGAGGTCATATCTGTAATGCAGCACAAGATCAGCTGATGGGGAAGAGGTACACTGTAACAGGGTACAGGGACTATAGAAGAAAGCCTAAACACACTCCTGAATAGTGGAAGTGCTATTTTCCATAGCGCTATAAGAATTACTGTACATGTTTTTATTGTTCTTCTCAGTTAACATTGGTAAAATCAATACAGAAACCCAGTCAGTTGCAATTGAAATTAAAATTCTAAAAAGATGCATTAACAATATAAAAATAATTTTGTAGCATTTTGAGAAAGAAAAAGCTCCGCAGTTTGTCACTGAACACCTCACACTTCCACAGCGGTTCACAGGCTCCTTCTGTCATACTTACACCTCATCGTCACAGTTAAGAGGCTTCTCCAAACGGTAGCCCTGTGGTAACTTCTCATACAGCTCTGCACACGTCATCCCACAATATGGAGTCCCACCTGATCAGCACACATACACAAATCCAACATGTCAGTTGACTGGAAATTTGTCCATAAGCTATAGAAATAGGTATTAAGAATACACTCTAACAGTAATGATTGTGTTTCTGCCCTCCGCCAAACTGTTCATTAAGTAACCTTGGATACTGTTGATATTTAATGATAATAATGAAAGTAATTTTCCACTAAAACTTCATAATGCAATCGGCATTTGCTGTGAGTGGCTTCCATACGCCAGTTAAAACACAGCCATGCTATTATTCAGTCAGTGTTGTATTGTGCATTTTGGATGGTACTGCGGCTCTTAATCAGATATTGTGTCAAAAGCGTGTAGAGATAAATAGTGGCTACAGACCCAGACTAACAATCTCCCACAGCAGGACTCCATATGACCACCTGTGGAAGAGGCAACAACATGAGGATGGGTCCAAACAAGAAAACATGTGGAACAGCTAATGCAGTAGAAAGAGTAGGAGTCCGCACACTGTAGCTCCGCTTTGAAGGTTCATGGCATGCCTGATGAAGACCCTGTTGGGTCGAAACGTTGTATGACCTGAATGAACCTTGAAAAGCGGAGCTACAGTCTGGCGACTGGCAGATACGCCTTTGTCCTGCACCTGGCCTCAGCGAGGTGGTGCATACTCTTACTCTTATGAAAACAGCTAATGCAGTATTCATGTCCTTGTGTCTGTCTGAGCATGCTCTGAGTAAAATCATAAAATCAACAATATGGCAAATCGGCATATTTAGTGTCTGAGGTGATGTGACTACTCTGGTAGTAAACAGATGACAGCAAAGTCAGGACTTCAGCACTCACACGTCACTGTTTGTGGTGTAGACACTGTAGTTGAGAGACTCGATGGCCATCCATCGCACCGGTAATCTTCCCTGTGTGGAGAGAGCAAACGCACACAGGCACGCACACACACACACACACATGCACACACACACACAAACAGACACACACACTCTGTACTGAGTTCAGTAGAAAAATAAAAATGTCTGGAGGTGGACAAGTCTGGCTTAGGAAACACACAAACCCTGCCATACGTTTGCTCCTTCTACTTCGTAATCCATCTGATTCTGATTAGTGCAACTCCAAGTAGCCAACCAGGGCAGCTGTGGTGGATTCAATGGAGGATTTGCTTTGCATAGGATAACGTCACATGTTGACAACCAATGCAGCGCAGTTGCTTTGTTTTGTGATGAAAAGTTGGAAAATGTTTGTCTCCCTGAGGTAATGGCTGCATCACTCAATCAGATTGCATTCAAATGTTCTCCTTCTGGCAAATGAATATTTCAACATGTCATATTTAAATATCGTCATACAGGAACCACTACACAAATCCAATTACAGCTATATCTGCTGTTTTGAGCACAGACATGCAATAAAGTTTTTAAATAACTTTTTCTTTCACAAACCGAGTGATTTCCACCTACAATATATGCACGGTACATCCAATGATAGTAATCTCTGAAGATAAATTACAGGACTTTTTTGTTCTCGAATCAAGCTATTTGCATCTGTGCTTTATTATCTTACCATTGTCTTTTTCACATACACCTCTTGGCCCCTGGAGAGCCCGAAGTCTGCAATCTTCGCCACAAAGTTCTCCCCAACGAGGATATTCCTGGCAGCCAGGTCTCTGTGAATGAACTGATGACAGGCATGGTATTAGTCTTATGTCTCATCATGGTCTGATGATTGTGATGTACAACACTGCCCTGGCTCTCCTCTCACCCCAGCAATGGACTCAAATCAAAATAATTCTCATCATGCTGTAAATCGTAGCCTTACTAGACCCTGCCGTGGCCAACCGGTGGGGCACTCGCCAGCCATGCGGCTGACACGGGTTCGATTCCCAACCCAGCTCTTTTGCCGACCGGCCCTCCCCGTCTCTCTCCCAATTCACTTCCTGTCCACCTCTTACACTCTCATATCGAATAAAGTGGAAAAAAAGAATCGTATCCTTACTCAGACCACAAAAGATGTTTCTTCAAATAAAAAGATTTATATTCTACTGTAAATCTGAACCAAAACAAAATAATATGCACCCTCAACCTGCTGGTTTGTAGTTTAAAAGCGAAATGCTAAGATGTGCTGAGAGTTCAAGAAGTTTGTGGAGAGTTCGTATTGGAGAAAGCAGGTGTGGGGTATTCATTTGAAGTGGTACTGTAAACCCCTTAACAGGAGATCTAGACAAGCCCCGACTTTCACAGTTTATAACTCTCTCTGGCTAAACCACCTACTTGAAATGTCTACATTTTATTGTTAGGTACATTGAATGTATGCTCTGTTCTTTAGATTCTAGGGTCTAGAACATGGATGGGCAACTGGAGGCCCGGGGGTCACATGCGGCCCGCCTCCTCACTCAGTGCGGCCTGTAGATAAAAACATAATTTAAAAAAATAATAATGCTGACATAAAAAACACTACTGAATTAATCTATTGTAATTATAGTGCTGGCCTATGGAGAACACGATACCTTTCAAACAATATCGGCAGTCACTGTTGCCGTCAGACCCGTGGTCATATGGCCCTTAAATGGAAGGGAGGCGATGAAAAAATGTGTCCCTCCTCAATATCAAAGTTGCCCATCCCTGGTCTAGAATGTGCTGTGGGAGTAAGGTCAGGGCCGATCAATCAATAAAAATGTACCTGTATTTATATAGCAAAATATCACAACTAAACCGTGGAATCAACATGCGCAAATTTTCCTTCACGTGAGAAAGTGTATACGCCCACTCTCTCTCACACACACACACACACATTCAACATACATGGGCGTACACTCACACACACACACACACATACACACACAGAGTAGCCTAATAATAATAGTCCTATTAGATACAAGACCTAGCACTGGAAGATGCTAGTGCTAGTAGTTTTACTTATCAGATACAAGTTGTTTAAAACAAGGAGTACTATTTTCTGCCACATGAACATTCCGATGGAATCTTCCAAAATTCAAAGTTCTAAACAGGGACTTCATTTTGAATAGACAATATTCATATTAATGCTATAAATGTTGCTACTTCAGGTCAGAAAAATATAGAAACTACTCATATATGAGTGGTGGAGATTTTCAATGCAGATGGTTATTGTGATGTCACAATAACCAAAATTCCATTGCTGCAATCTTGACCATGAGAACCCCAAAGACACTCATTCTACACATGAACAGACAAGAGATAGAGGTAAGTTACTTAACTGCTTAACTTTAAAAACAATTAAGGCCATTTTAAATGTGAACAGTAATTATATACATGTTACCTATGAACAATGTTATTCCATTCAATTCGATGAATTTGGGGGCATTATTTATTAATCTAATACAATTATTTTGTTGGCAGTATTGAATAGGAAATATTTGTTTTACAGGATATAATGTGTATTCATAGCTTAGCTTTGAATTATATGACCTTAATGACTGAATTGATTTAAAATAAATATAGCCATGATTACATTTTTTTTTAATTAAAAAAAAACTACACTGTCTTACACCTACTAAGAAAGTCATGATAACTATCTTTCTTGTAAGGTTATTAATGAATATTGTCAATATATTAAATCCATCAAGTCTCATTGGGTGTCATTGGAGAATTTGGTTGTCTTGGAAACATGACATTATGACTTGGGCTCCAATAAGACAGATTTTTGTCCAGCGTGTCAACTACAATACTGCTGTCATAGAAAGCATGTCATAATGGCATAAGTGAAGCATCCTGTTTAATTTAATGTCCATTGGTCAAATTTACATTGAAGTCAATACTTAAAGGTGGGTTTACAGGTATGACATCACGTTGGGGGAACTCCCCCAGGATTCTAAGGTTCTACATAGACTCATAGAGCCTGGGGAGTCCCCAATGTGATGTCATAATAGTTCTTAAGATGGTTAACCTGCAAACCCACCTTTAATATCAATGGAAGTGGCTTCTATAAGCACTTTTGTAATTCAGTTGTTACCATGTAACACATAGTAAATGCATTATTATGACATGGGTGTAAAATTCTAGTTTGTAAGTTTGTCGAGGTCTGTAATTGGACAATGCACTGAAACCTGTCACAATGGAAGCAAGCAAAACAAAAACACATAAAATCCCCTTTCCCAACAGAAATGCATTGAGAACCAAAGGCGGAAATGCCACAGCAGAAATTATGGAGAGGAAAGGTGGAGGACTTGCGGAGGGAGGTTGCTTTGACGAGGGGAGACATCAAGATCATGAGAAGGGAGGCTGACCACAAGATGGATGCTCACTGGCAGCTCATGGAGGAAGCGATGGGACAGTGGAGGGAGTTGGAGACAAGGAGAGCTGAGGCCCAACAGAAAGAGGTACAAGTCAAGCAGACCCTGGGAACCTCTGAGGAGGCCAGAAGAACAGCAGAGGTGCTGCAGAAGAACAACGAAAGAGGTCGGACCAGTTGTCGGCCACAGGCTGACATGCTGACCAAAGAAAGGAAAAAGGCCTTATTGGAGAAAGCCAGGGCCATGAGAAAGCAGCAAGAGGAAGAAAGGGAAGCGAAAGAAAAGACAATAAAAAATCTGGAGGAAAGGCTTGCCACTTTGGACCAGGAGAAGAAGAGAAAAGCTTTCATGAAGAAAGCCAGGGCCATGAGGAACAAGCAGGAGCAAGAAAGAGAAGTGCGACAGCGGATAATTACTAATCTGGAGGCAAGGCTTGCCGCTCTGGAGCAGCAAAAGAGAAATAACAACAGCAACAACAACAACATGATGGGAGAAAAGGCTCACTATAACATCTCAGAACAGAAAACAACAGAATCGATTGCTAAGAGCACAGGAAGCTGCAAAGGAGCCGTTGGAGAAAAGGAAGACCATGTGGTCATCGATATGGAGGGAGCCGTTGGAGTAAAGGAAGACCATGTGGTCATCGATATGGCGGGAGCCAGTGAAGACCAGGCTGAAAACTCTCAGGGGCAAAAGCAAACATCTCTGCTGAGGAGGATCAAGGAGATGTTGGGCTTTGGAGGCCACTGAGAGCCGAGGACCAACACACACACGCACACACACATGCACACACGCACACACACACACACACACCACTGAACACACACCACTGAACACACACCCATGCACCCCACTCAACACACATACTCGCTCAACGAACACACACACACCACTGAACACAAAACCATGCACCCCCTACTCAACACATACGACCAAACAAGCCGGTAAAGTTTTATTGATGAACGGCGAAAGGCTCCATACGGAGCCGCAGAGACG